>NC_091453.1:53600440-53827834 GCF_964237555.1 Oryctolagus cuniculus | reverse complement strand
AATAAAAAATGTAAAAAGGTAAAGACATATTTTGATAAAAATTCCAATTCAGCAAGAAGATGTAACAATCATGAATATATATGCACTCACGACCACCCAGATATAAACAGAACTATTAGAACTAAAGGGAGAGATAGACTCCAACAATATCAATAAAGATACATGTGAGTTGAAACATACTATTGAGCAAATGGAACTAAAGTTCATTTATAGGACATGTCACACAACAGCCACATTGTGCTCATTAGCACATGGTACATTGTCTAGGATAGATCACATATTAGGCCACAAATCATGTCTCAGCAAAGTTAAAAATATTGAAATCATACCACATATCTTTCTAGACATCAAAGGAATAGAACTATGAATCAACAAGAATAATAGCACATTCATAAATACTGGGAAATTAAATGACAAACAAACCATAGTCATCATTATGAAGGAATATGAAGGCAGAAGTATCTAGTAAAAGTACAAGGGAGATTCAAAGTAAATAACAGAATATATATGGAAAAACAGTGAGACCAACTTGTTTTCAATAATAACCTTGAATGTAAATAGCTTAAATTCTCCAATTGAAAGATATAGAGTGGCTGAATGGATTAAAAAACGAGACCCATCTATTTGCTGACTGCAAGAAACATCTCACCAACAGATACAGATTGAAAGTAAAATAATGGAAAAAGATATCAATGGTTATGGAAAGCAAAAATGGAGCAGGTGTAGCCATCCTAACATTATAAAAAATAGACTTTAACACAAATGCTGTTAAAAGAGACAAGGAAGGGCACTATGTAATGATTAAGAATCAGTTCAACAGAAGATATGACTATAATGTATATTCACCCAATGCCAGGTGTCAGACTATTTAAAACAAATGTTAATGGATCTAAAGGGAGACACAGTCTCCAATATGATAGTAATGGGGGAACTCAACACCCCACTTTCATCAATGGACAGATCAACTAGAGAGAAAATCAACAAAGAAACAACAGAGCTATTCAAGGTCAGAAGCTTCCTCCCTCCAAAGAAAATAGTCAACAAAGTAAAGAGGCAACTGACAGAATGGGAGAAAATATATTTGCAAACTATGCAACTGATAAAGGATTAATATCCAGAATCTGTAAAGAGCTCAAGAAACTCAACAACACAACAATGTAAAGAAATGGACAAAAAACTTGAACAGGCATTTTTAAAAATTTTTTCAACTTTTATTTAATAAATATAAATTTCCAAAGTACAACTTTTGAATTATAGCAGCTTCCCCCCATAACATCCCTTGCACCCGCAACCATCCCATCTCCCACTCCCTCTCCTATCCCATTCTTCATCAAGATTCATTTTCAATTATCTTTATAAACAGATCAACTAGTATATACTAAGTAAAGATTTCAACAGTCTGCACCCACACAGACACACAAAGTATAAAGTACTGTTTGAGTAGTAGTTTTACCGTTAATTCTCATAGTACAACACATTAAGGACAGAGATCCTACATGGGGAGCAGGTGTACAGTGACTCCCATTGTTGATTTAACAATTGACACTCTCATTTATGACATCAGTAATCACCTGAGGCTCTTGTCATGAGCTGCCAAGGCTATGGAAGCTCTTGAGTTCACCAACTCTGATCTAACTCTGCCTGTCAAAAAAAAAAAAAAACAAAAAACAAAACAAAAAAAAAAAACAGGGTGCATGAATATCAGAGGGCAATCACACTGGAAAATTAAAAACCTCACAGGAACAAACTTCAAGGGCTACCATGGTGTGGCCCAAATTTGAAAAATTTTTAATGTTCATCAGCAAGAAGGCATTACACACTGACCCCAAAGTGGGTTAGAAGTTCTGATTGTGTAGTAATGCCAGGAACAAGCAAGAGCCCAGTAATTGTGGAATAATGCCAGGAACAAGCAAAAGCCATTGCAAGAACTGCATAATGAGTCAAATGGATCAATATTCAGCAAAAGTCACAAACGTAAAAATTTATTGAATTTTTTTGCTATTTATTTGATGGGTAGAGTATAGACAGTGAGAGAGAGAGAGAGAGAGACAGAAAAATAGGTCTTCCTTCTGTTGGTTCACTCCCCAAATGGCCGCTATGGCCGTTTCTGGGCCTATCCGAAGCCAGGAGCCAGGTGCTTCTTCCTGGTCTCCCAAGCAGCTGCAAGGGCCCAAGGACTTGGGCCAGCTTCTACTGCCTTCCCGGTCCACAGCAGAGAGCTGGACTGGAAGAGGAGTAACCGGGACTAGAACCCGCACCCATAGGGGATGCCGGTGCTGCAGGTGGAGGATTAGCCAAGTTAGCCATGACGCCAGCCCCCTAAATTCATTGCATTTGAATTCATTTCAAATCTATTTTACCTTGTCATGTAATTGGGGGTTCACTCTTCTTGCCTTAAGCCCTTTAAATATATTCTGTTATTTTCCAGCATCTAGTTTTGAAGAGAAATAGAAAGCCATTCAAACTGCTGTACTCTGAGACAACTACTTAAATTTTGATAGGAGGTTTCAAGAATCTTTTCTTTATCATTGACTTGTATCATTGGTTTATGTTTGCCCTGGGTATGCATTTGAGTTTGTGTTCCTTAAGGTCACTGATCTTGTTAAATCTGTAACTTTGTGCCTTCACAACATTTTAGGAAATAGTTTCAAAAAACATTTACTTACTTATTTGAAAGGTAGAATCACAGATAAAACTTCCATCTGCTAATTCATTCCTCCAATGGCTGCAACAGCCAGAGCTGGGCCAAACCAAAACCAGGAGCTCAGAACTGCCTCTGCTTCTACCATGTGGGTGCCATGGGCCCAAGAATGGGAGCCATTTTCTCTTCTTTCCCAGGTACAGAAGCAGGGAGAAGGAGCCGAAGTTGAGCAGCTGGGATACGAACCCGTACCCATATGGGATGCCTGCCTTGCAGACAGTGGCTTAACCCGCTGTACCACAATACCTGTCCCCAGGAAATAGTTCTTGGAATAATATTTCTGTGATTATTTCTTACTCCAGTCAATTTGTGACTACAGAGGCATAAAAGTTTAACATTTTTGTATTGTCCCATGGGTACTCGAAACACTGTTAACTTTTTTTTTCAAAGATTTATTTATTTATTTGAAAGTCAGAGTTACACAGAGAGAGGAGAGGCGGTGGTGGTGGTGGGGGGGTCCTTCCATCTGCTGGTTCACTCCCCAATTGGCTGCAACAAATGGATCGGCACCAATCCGAAGCCAGCAGCCAGCAGCTTCTTCTGGGTCTCCCACGTGGGTGCAGGGGCCCAAGGACTTGGGCCATCTTCCACTGCCTTCCCAGGCCATAGCAGAGAGCTGGATCCGAGAGGAGCAGCGGGACTAGAAGCAGCACCCATATGGAATGCCAGCGCTTCAGGCCAGGGCGTTAACCTGCAGGGCCGGCAACAAAACACTGTTAACTTTTCAACAATGTGTTCTCCCTGATATACAGATTGGATAGTTACTATTTGTTTTCAAAATCACTAATCCTGTGCTACTTCAATTCTTTTCTTGAACTAATCCATTTTATTTGTAATTTTACACACTGCATTTTTCAGTTCAATAAATTCTACTGAATACTTTAACAATTTCTATTTTGTTGACTGAAATTTTCTACTTCACTATTCATTATGAGCAACACGGTTGTTTCTTATGGACTACCTACTGAATATTCAGCTTGGGAGTAAATTTAGGATTGGGATACTTCATAGAACAAATAGAAGTTCATTTTATCTAGCTCTGTTGCGCTGAGATTACCCCATTCCCCATCACAACATGGCTTTCTGTCCCAAATCTGCATGCTACAAATTTTTAGAATTTCAGTTTCTATTTGCATTGGTCCAGCATGATCACTTATAATGTCTAAGAGGTTATATCCTAGCCCTGAATTCTTTTTTTTTTTTTTTTTTTTTTTTTTTTTTTGACAGGCAGAGTGGATAGTGAGAGAGAGAGACAGAGAGAAAGGTCTTCCTTTTGCTGTTGGTTCACCCTCCAATAGCCGCCGCGGCCAGCGAACTGCGGCCGGTGCACCGCGCTGATCCGAAGGCAGGAGCCAGGTACTTCTCCTGGTCTCCCATGGGGTGCAGGGCCCAAGCACTTGGGCCATCCTCCACTGCACTCCCGGGCCATAGCAGAGAGCTGGCCTGGAAGAGGGGCAACCAGGACAGAATCTGGTGCCCCAACCGGGACTAGAACCCGGTGTGCCGGCACCGCAAGGCAGAGGATTAGCCTATTGAACCACGGCGCCGGCCGCAACATAAGTTTTTAATATTAAAATGTATCAAGATATTCAATATAGCTTATAGTTGCAAAATGTCTGTTAACTAAGCTAGTTGGCTATATATCATAAACATTTTGATTACAGTTTTATAATAATCATTTATTAATAATTTAATAAATTGAAAACCATATGTAACAAAACTTTATGATGTGAGTTAATGGTTATTTTTTTGTTACTTCCTAAATCAATAATTATATCTAGAAGCACCATTTATCAGTTGAGTATGTAATGCGATTTACCATACAACAAATTTCTACAAATGTATTCACTATTCTGTATCACTGGTAAATATTTTCTGCAGAAATGATAGTGTGCAATTATCACATTATAACTGACAATGCAGAACACACAAATGTATGTTCTTCTAAATTATGTTATATTTTGTCATTTTTTGGAAACATGTCATTTTGTGCTTTGGTATAATTATTCATATTTATATCCAAAATTCCAAGAAAAACCATATAAGAAACACGACCACAAATTTAAAACATTTTTGTCATTACAAAAAGAAACAAGGTACCCTTTAAAAGTCACCACAGATTTAGGAAAGAAGCAACCCAGGAGTAAGCAATCAATTTTCATTGTTTCTCCATATGGTTAGCTATTCTGGGCATCTTATATAAATGACATTACACAATTTTTGATTTTTTTCTCAGTACCATCTTTGACTTAGGATAATTCTTACAAGGTCATAATACTGTACTCATACACTTATCAGTATTTCATGCATTTTCCTGGTTAAATATTTCTTAGTAAGAATATATATTTACATACTCATTTAATGATCCACTCACCTGTTGATACACTTTTAGGTCATATCTATTCTCTGGTTAATAGAAGAAGTGCTGTTATAAACATCTGTTATAAAGATATTCTTTGAGGGGTGGGCACAGTGGTGCAGCAGCTTAAGTCATCACTTGGGGTGTTGGAATCCCCCATTACAGTACCAGCTGAGTCCCAGCTACTCCACTTCCAATGCAGTTCCCTGCTAATGCATCTGGGAAGCAACAGAGTCTAACTCAAGTAACTGAGTCCTTGCCACCCATGTGGGAGACACAGATGGAGTCCCTGGTTGTGACTTTGGCCTGGCCCAACCCTGGGTCTTATAGCCATTTGGAAGGAAAAATTCTTTGGCTTGATGGCTCCTGTTTGCTCCTGCTATCTTTCTCCCTCTCCCATACCTTTCTGTTATTTGCCTTTCAAATAAATAAATCTTTAAAAAATGTTTTTTGACATCATAAATTCCCTTGGGTCTGTGCCTAAAAGTAGAATTGAAAGCCAATATGGCATGAATGCTTAACATTTTGAGGCACTGCCAGACTGTTTTTCACAGCAGTGTCACCATTTGAGACTGCCACCAGAAGTGTCCCACGGTGAAAATATCATCACATCAAGTATTTTTGTGAGTATACTTATCATAGTGGGTGAAATGCTTTTCTTTTTTTAAAAAAAGATTTATTCATTTATTTGTGGTGGAATGAGGACGTGAAAAGGTCATGCCAAGATGGCCGCTGACAATAGAAACTGCCTGGCAATAGGCCGTGATTGGATGGCTTCGGAAACCACATGACAATAGAGCCTGACTGACAGCAGGCCATGATTGGATGGCTTCAGAAACTGCCGGGCAACAAGAGCCTGCCTGTCAACAGGCTGTGATTGGATGGCTTTGGAAACTGCCTGGCAACAGGCTGTGATTGGTTAGGGCATAGACTGCCCCTTGACCGGATTGGCTGCCTTGGCTATATAAGCAGCTGTAGCAACTGAAATAAATGAGTCTGCGGGCTGCTTGCTTCTGGCCTGCTTTCACCCAACTCCCGGGGTCTGTGTGGTGACTCTGCGCCTCTTGCCCCCACTACGCTCCTCCTCTCAGAACCAATCCTCTCCAACGAAATCCACCTCAACATCTGGCGCGCCAACGTGACTGAGAAAGAGAGAACGTGTCAGACTCGGCAAGGTCCCCCTGGATTTCTGCAAGAAGGCCCCTCGGTGTTTTGTATGCTGTTCGGTTCTGTGAGGGTGAGCACAGAACCCCCTCCTACGTCCCTTTCCTTGTCCTTGTCCTCAGTCTAAGTGACCCCAGGTTAGGCACACACCACCCAGAAGCTTACGTCACTTCTCGGCTCCTCCTTTTACTTTCGGTTCGTCCGGCGAATTCACATAAGGGACTGATCATCCCAGAATTCGGAACCAAGTCATCTTCCCTCACTCGAGAGAGGTGACGCTCCGGAGACACCGTGTGGGCATATGGCCTTGACCTAGTGAATCAAGGAAGTCCCCCACTAAGCACAGACCATATGTACGATCACACCACTGTCTATTCGTCTAACGTAGGGAACCTCTGCAGAATGCCATCAGCCACTGAGGTGCTAGGAATTTGCTTTGATATGGCAGCAGTGCTGTGGGTGTCTTTCCTTTGGCTAGAGTTGGCATGGCACGCTGCTCTTAAACACTCAAACATGGGAAAGATACCCCCCTCTCAGAATCCTGTGCAGATTATCAAAGATAATGAATCCGTGAGTGATAAGAGCCTGACACTCCAGGTCGCTGTCTCACAGACAGTGGTTGATGACTTAGGGAGAGAGAGCTCCGACAGTGAAAATAACAATGTAGCAAACAAGGTAGCAAACAATGTAGCAATGCCTAGTCAGCCACCCCCCACATACCCGTGGAAAGAACTCAGAGAACCTCTAGACAATAACTCATGTCAGGTCATCCCATCCGCACCCAGTGAGGATCCCCACATTTGTGGCAGTACTCGGACACCCCAAGCTCTTAGGGCAGCTGCTAGACCCCATCCCACCTGTACGTTTGCTGTTAATGTAGGAGCGGATGCAGAATTCAGGCCCTGGATTCCAATGCCCATAAAAGACCTTACCATGCTAAAAAAGGCTTCTCAAGAGTCAGGTCCTGACTCTCCCTACTTTGAACACGTGCTCACACAATGGGCAGCAAACCTTCAAACTCATTTTGACTGGGTTGCACTGCTCAAAGCATGCTTGTTGAGACCACAGTTTTTACAGTGGAAAGCCTCCTATCAGGAAGAGGCTGAAACTGGCAAGAAATAATGCTGCCTATGGAATAGCAGTAACCTTTGATATGCTTACAAGCCATGGCACCTATATATATCCTCACGAACAGGCCTTCATTTGTGTAGTTGCCTATTTTGATCAGGTCAGAGATTTGGCACTTACAGCCTTAAAAAATATAAATCCTCCTAATTATAGTCAGCTCTTTAGAAATCTGGTTCAAGGCCCAGGCGAATGGTTCCCCGATTTCCTTGCCAGAGTCTTGGAGGCAGTAGAGAAAAGATTACTGCCTGGCCCCGATCAAGACAATTTGGTCAAACAATTAGCTTGGGAAGGTGCTACCAAAGAGGCAAAAGCTGCAATCGCCCCAGTCTGTAATGAAGACATTTCTAAATGGATAGTAGCCACAAAGGCGGTGAACCCTGCTGATCGATACACCCATATAGGCCCTAACTGTGGCCATTAAGAAATTGAACAAAAAGAAGTCTAATGACCCTCCAGTTTTTTGGGGATGCCAGGAAATAAGACACCTATGGTGAAACTGCCCAAATGCTGACACACGGGGCAAGCCCAAAACACTGTGTCCCTGAAAGCTAAAAAAGGCTTTCATTGGGCAAAACACAGAGCCAGACAAACTGGTCCTACCACTATCACAATCAGAATGGTTGACATTGATGCAGAATAGCACGTTCTTTCAAACTTTAATGATAAATTTCCCAGGACAGGTTGACAATCACCTGCCAGCGGACAGGCTACTCCAGATGCTACAAACCTCAGAAATAGACTATCCAAAACATGCTTTCCCTGCTAATCAACCTATACCCATGGCACCATGTGTGTTTATGGATGCCAACATGTCACTGTTTGGAATAGTGATCAAATCTTTAACAGAAAAAGATAAGATCCATGCAGAACCCCACGGGGGATCAGTACAGTTGGGAGAAATAAGAGTAATAATCAGGGTTCTACTCCCTAGCCAAGATGGACCGGTAAATATATTTTCAGGCAGCAAATACTCAGTACAGGTAGCAAAGACGATCCCTTGTGCAGTCTTTAACCCAACCAATAAGCCAATTGACGAGATGTTCACAACACTTAAAGAGCTAACTGAGAACAGAAAACACCCATGGTATATCTCACATGGTAAGATCACATACTGAGTTACCTGGCTTTATTTTCCAAGACAACAGAAAGGTTGATCATCTTATCTCCTGCAACATGGCTTCCATTGGATACCTAGAACAAGCCCGTATTTTACACCAAAAATTTCATATGTCAGCAGGCAACATAAAATTGCTTTTCCCAGAGCTAACAATGAGCCATGCAAACATCTAGTGCACTCTTGCAAGAATTGTGCACCCCTCGCCCCATTAGGCCCACTGCAACAAGCAGGAGTGAACCCACGAGGCCTTGCTCCTAATAAGCTCTGGCAAGTGGACATCACCCACATTAACTCCTTTGGTAAACATAAGTTTGTCCATGTGGTGGTAGATACTTATTCAAAGGCTGTATTTGCAACAGCCCAATCTGGAGAAAAGGCTAGTAATGTGATAAAGGTGGTTAAATCAGCCATGCTGGTCCTTGGTGTCCCTTGGACCATAAAGACTGATAACGGGCCAGTATATACATCACAGGAATTTAATTCCTTCCTGAAATCCTGGAACATACAGTCTGCCACAGGTATCCCATACAACCCACAGGGACAGGCAATCATTGAAAGAACCCATAGGACGATTAAAGATCTCTTACAAAGACAGAAAAACAATCATATGCCCTCAGACCCACAATTTGCTTTGACTGAGGTCCTTTTCACTATCAATTTTCTTACTTTTGATTCCCAAGGGATCAGCCCAGCTTATAAACACTGGGGATCCTTTCCATCCTAGACCCCAGCCCCTGTGGTTAGGTGGAAAGACCCCCTGACAGGAGAATGGAAAGGACCACACCCTCTGCTAACCAAGGGTCGAGGATATGCTTGTGTCTTTCCAGAGAATGCAGAACAGCCCATTTGGGTACCAGCCAGAAACATCAAGCCTGCAACTGAGAGCCAACCAGAACAAGCTGAACAAGACTGAGAATCCGCCTTGTTAGCAGATGCACCTGCCTTATCATCCTACCCTGAGAAACTGCCCATAGTTTCTGTTACTGTTTTATACCCCACTAGCTCTGGTCAGCCACTCAAACGGCCCATAGCCTGTGTGCAGTCACGCCATTCCTGATTACAATTGTTCCTTATTCCTACCCCTATCTGAGCAAGCACTCCTGTGGTCTATCGATTTGAGCGCTGGTTAGTCAATGACAGGTAAGATCCCCTGGGGGACAACCTAACACAGGCACAACTGTGTACGGAGACCACATGGAAACGGGGTCAACAATGGTATGGCCAAGAATCATGCCTCCCGTTGCTTAAAAATAAACGAAAAGGGGGAAATGTGGTGGAATGAGGAGGTGAAAAAGCCATGCCAAGATGGCCGCTGAGGTGAAAAGGTCATGCCAAGATGGCCGCTGACAACAGAAACTGCCTGGCAACAGGCCGTGATTGGATGGCTTTGGAAACCACATGACAATAGAGCCTGACTGACAGCAGGCCATGATTGGATGGCTTCAGAAACTGCCGGGCAACAAGAGCCTGCCTGTCAACAGGCTGTGATTGGATGGCTTCAGAAGCTGCCTGTCAACAGGCTGTGATTGGTTAGGGCATAGACTGCCCCTTGACCGGATTGGCTGCCTTTGCTATATAAGCAGCTGTAGCAACTGAAATAAATGAGTCTGCGGGCTGCTTGCCTCAGGCCTGCTTTCACCTGACTCCCAGGGTCTGTGTGGTGACTTTGCGCCTCTTGCCCCCACCACGCTCCTCCTCTCAGAAGAAATCAACCTCAACATTTATTTATTTGAGAGAGAGAGAGAGAGAGAGAGAGAGAAATCTTCCATCTGTTAGTCTATTCCCCAAGTGGCTGCAAATAGCTATCTAGCTGAGCCAGACTGAAGCCAGGAACCAGGAGCTTCATTCAGGTCGGCCATGTTGGTGACACGGGCCCAAGCATTTGGCCCATTTTCTGCTGCTTTTAACAGATCATTAGCAGGGAGCTGGATCAGAAGTGGAGCAACTGGGACTCAAGCCATCACCCATATAGGATGCTAGCATGACAGATTGTGGCTTTACCTGCTATGCCACAATGCTGGTCCCATGTTTATCTTTCCCTAACTTTAATTTGCATTTCTAGATAGTTAAATGATGTATTTTTTTCAAGGGCCAACTGGCCATTTCTATCTACATCTTATTTGTTGAAGTATCTGTTTGGATTCATTGGCTATTTCACATCTGGGTTTTATCTACCTTTTAATTATTTATATGTAAGCATTCATCATATATTCTAGATATAAGTCCCTTATGAGACTGATTAGCAAACAATATTTCCCATTGTGTGAGTTGTACATAAATGGTTTCCAGTAAAGTGCAATATATTTTAATTTTGATGAAGTACAATTAAATTTAACAATTTATTATTTTTATACTTGTGCTTTTGTTGTAGTATATAAGTTACCAATACTCAATCCATAGTCATGAATATTTATAGTTACATTTTCTTCTAAGAGACTCACAGATTTAACACTTACATTTAGGTGGTTCATCCATTTTTATATGTGCTGTATGGCTGGTGTTCACCTATATCTTTATGCATATATACATGAAATTGTCTGAGAATCACTTTTGGAAAGATTCATCTTCCCTGTATTGAATTTTCTTGGCAAATGTGTTAAAAATTGGTTGAACATAATACTCTTTCATTTATACATGAATTTTAGGGACACATTGTCAATTATTGCACAAAGAAAAGAAAAAAAACCAGGCAGCTGAAATATCACAGGGGATTGCAATGAATCTGTAGATCCATTTGGGGAATATTTTCATTTTTTAAAAGATTTTATTATTTATTTGAAAGGTGGGAGGGGGGGGAGGGTTGATAGTGAGAGAGAGTCTTCCATCTGCTGCTTCAATCCCCAGATGGCTGTAACAGCCAGAGCTGGGCCGATCCAAAGCCAGGAGCTTGCAGCCCCATCCATGTTTCCCATATGGGTGCAGAGGCCGAAGGATTTGGGCCATCTCTCACTACTTTTCCAGGCCATAGCAGAGAGTTGGATCAGAGGCAGAGCAGCCAGGACTAGAACTGGCACCCATATGGGATGCCGGCACTGGAGATGCTGGCTTTTCCTGCTATGCCACAGCACTGGCTCTGGAAGCATCTTCATTTTAACACTGCTCATAATTTTAAGTGCTCTAATCCATGAACAAGACAAGCCTTTTGATTTATCATTCAAGTTTTCTCAATAAATATATTCTGGTACTTGAGAGTCTAAATGTTGAATTTCATGTATATGTATTACACATTTTTTATGGAAGTTATTTTAAGTGATATTTCTTTCCTTTTTTTTTTTTTTTTACAGGTAGAGATAGAGAGAGACAGAGAGAAAGGTCTTCCTTCCGTTGGCTAACCCCCCAAATGGCTGCTATGGCCGGTGCTGCGCTGATCCAAAGCCTGGAGCCAGGTGTTTCTTCCTGGTCTCCCTTGTGGGTACAGGAGCCCAAGCACCTGGGCCATTCTCCACTGCCTTCCTGGGCCACAGCAGAGAGCTGGACTGGAAGAGGAACAACCAGGACTAGAAGCTGGCGCCCATATTGGGTGCCAGCGCCGCAGGTGGAGGATTAACCAAGTGAGCCACGGCGCCGGCCCCACGTGATAATATTTCAATAACTTTAGTTTTGAATTATTCATTGAAAATATATAGAAGTATAACTGTCTTTTCACTGTGATCTCAAAATATAAAATTTTGCTGAATAAGATTTTTAGTAACAGTAGTTTTTAGTGAATTAATTCAGATTGTCTCTATATATTTCCATGCCATCTGCAAATGGTTTTTACATCTTTTCTAGTATCAATATTTTCTTCTCTTATACAATTCTTCTGATAGAAGCCCCACTACTGCGTTGAATAAAACTGGAAAGAGTACTCACCTTTGTCTTGTTCCAGGTCATAAAGAGAAAGCATTCTTTCACAATGAGGATAACATTAGTTTTGAGTTTTTAATATATTTCCATTAAGAGGTAAATGTTCATACCTTACCTGTTGAAATGATTTCATCACACATTAATATGATCACTTTGATTTTGTCCTTCAAGCCACCACATGGTTATCACATTAAACATTTTCAGACGATGAGACAACAACTTTGCATTGGAAAGACACATTACACTCAGTATGGATGTATATACTAATTTATATGTTTTTTTTATTTAGCCAAAATTTCCTTTAAGATTTTTGCATCTACAGTCATAAAAATATATTGGGTTATATTTTTTGTTCCTTGTGTAAGTTGGTTTAGTTGTGGTATCTAGGTAACAATGGCCTCTAAAATGGGTAGCAAAATATTCACTGCTCTTTGGGTTTTAGAAAAATTTATATGTAAAGATGACTCTAAATATTTGGTAAAATACATAAAAATCCCATTGTAAAGGGCTTTATTCCAGCAAGAACTTTTTACCCTTTCAGCAACATCTCCCCTTTGCCCATACTCCCCACACTTCAGCCTCTGGTAACAATTATCCTTCTCTTTGTTACTATGAGTTAGCCTTTGTAAGATGAACCTGTTAAGTGATCTTTTCCTGTGAAAAAGTTGCCTAGTCTGATACAATCCTATTTTGGCATTAATTATCTGTTTTGGGGGACCTATTTAAGAAATTGTCACCCACAATGTCGCACAGATTTCCCCATTTTCTACTACTACTTTTATAGTTCTTGATAGATTTAAGGCATTACTCCATTTTATTTTTGTATATAGTTTAAAATTATGGTCTAATTTCATTCCTCTGCATATGGATATACAGTTGTCTCAACACGATTTGTGGCAGAGATTATTATTCTCTTATTGTATTCTTGGTACTTTTGTTAAAAATTAATTGGGTTCAAACATTTGTGTTTATTTCTATGCCTTCTAACCTATTTTCAGGGTCAATGTGTGTGTTCTTATGCCAGTATCATTCTATTTTGGTTACAATAGCTTTATAATGTATTTTGAAATCAATGAGTATGATGTTTCAGACTCTGCCCTTGTTGCTTAAAATTGCTTTGGCTACTCAGCTTCATTTGTGGTACAAAACATATTTGGGAGATTTTCTTTTAAATATTTATTTTTATTTATTTGAAAGAGTTACAGAGAGAGGTAGAGATAGAGAGAGAGAGGTCTTCCATCGATGGTTCACTCCCCATATGGCCACAATGGCTGGAGCTGCGCCGATCCGAAGCCAGGAGCCAGGAGCTTCTTCCAGGTCTCCCACGCGGTTGCAGGGGCCCAAGGACTTGGACCATCTTCTACAGCTATCACAGGCCATAGCAGTGAAATGGATAGGAAGAGGAGCTGCCGAGACTAAAGCCAGCGCCCATATGGGATGCCAGCGCTTCTGGCTAGGGCGTTAATCCACTGCACCACAGCACCAGCCCCTGGGAGATTTATTTTATCACTGTGAAAATTTACATTGGAATTTTAACAGATAGTGTATTGAACCTGAAGATCACTTTGGGCAGTATGGGCTTTTCCACAATAGTAATTATTCCAGTCAATCAAGATAGGATGTCTTTCCATTTATCCCTATCATCTTCAATTTCTTTTCTCATGTTTTAAAGTTTTCACTGTATAGGACTTTCACTACCTTATTAAATTTATTCCTATGTACTTTTTTGGTATACTATAAATGGGATTGCTTTTCTTTCTTTAAAGATTTATTTATTTATTTGAAAGGCAGAGCAACAGAGGGTAAGGGGGGGGGGAGAAAGAGAGAGAGAATCTTCCATCCACTGGTTCACCCCCAAAGGCTCCTATGACTGGGGATGTGGCAGGCCAAAGCCAGGAGCCTGGAACTCGATCCTGGTCTACCACATGGTTGGCAGGGGTCCAAGTACTTGGGTCATCTTCTGCTGTTTTCTCAGGCACATTAGAAGGGAGCTGGATAGGAAGTAAAGCAGCTGGGCCTCAAACTGGTGCTCATATGGAAATGCTGGAGTTGCAGGCAGTGGCTTAATTAATTATGCCACATTTTGGCTCCTGTTTTCTTATTTTTTTTTTAAGATAACATGTTACTAGTGTATAGCAATGCTACAGATTTGTATGTAATTTTGTATCTTGTACCTTACTAAATTCATTAGTTTTTTTTAAAGATTTTTTTTTTTTTGATAGAGTTAGACAGTAAGAGACAGAGAGAAAGGTCTTCCTTCTGTTGGTATACCCCCCAAATGGCCGCTATGGCCAGAGCTATGCTGATCCGAAGCCAGGAGCCAGGTATTTCTTCCTGGTCTTTGACGCGGGTGCAGGCACCCAAGCACTTGGGCCATTCTCCACTGCCTTCCTGGGCCACAGCAGAGAGCTGGACTGGAAGAGGAGCAACCAGGACTAGAACCCGGTGCCCATAAGGGGTGCCAGCGCCGCAGATGGAGGATTAACCAAGTGAGCCACGGCGCCGGCCAATTCATTAGTTCTAATGGCTTTGTGTGTGTGTGTATGTGTGTGTATGTAGTATTTAGGGTGTACTATAAGTAATGTCATTCTATCAACAGATACAATTCCACTTTTATTACTTGGGTGCCTTTTCTTCATCTTGCTGACTTGCTTTGATTACAGCTTTTTGGACAATGTTGAATTGAAGAGGTGAGAGGGAGTTTCTTTGTCTTATTCCTGCCCTTAACAAAAAGGCTTCATTACCACTCAGTATGTTTCTAACTATGTGCTTATCAAAATGGCTTTGACCGTGTTGCAGTACATTCCTTTTATACCTAGTTTGCAAAGAGTTATCATGAAAAGATGTTGAATTTTGGCAAATGCTTTTCCTGCATATACTGATATGATCATGCAGCTTGTGTTTTCTATCCTATGCATATGGTATATCATACTTACTGATTTACATATGCTTTACCATCCTTGCATCAAAGAGATAACTCCAACATAATGAAAAGTGAGGTTTTAAATATGCCACTGAATTCAGTTCGCTAGAATTTTGTTATGGATTTTCATATGTATGTTAATTAAGGATACTGGTTTGGAATATTATTTCTTGTAGTTTCCTAGTTTGATTTTGTTGTCAGGGTAATGCTGGCCTTACAAAATGAATTTAGATGTTCTGCTTTTGAAAATCATTTTTTTTTAAATATGTTGTAGAATTTAGAAAGTCATTAGTTCCTGGTGTTTTCTACGATGGGAGAATTTTTATTGCTAATGCAATGTTTCTCATTGGTGTGTTTTATTTCTTTATCATTTAGTCTTGGTAGGGTGTGTTTCTGGGAGTTTCTTCATTTCTTGTAGTTTTCCAATTTGTGTAATATTGCATATAATATCTTCTTATGATTTGTTATACCCATGGTTTCAGTTAGAATGTCCCTATTTCCATTTCTGATCTTGAGTCTTTGTTCTAATTTTGTTGTTCTTGGACTACATAAACATTGCTCATGTTTTATTTTATCTTTTCAAAAATACACTTACCATCTTAATTTTATCGAAAATTTTTATTTCTCAATAATTTTTACTTCTCTGGAGTCTTTTTTAAAAAGATTTATTTTATTTTATTTGAAATACAGAGTTACAGAGAGAGGTAGAGACAAAGAAAGGTCTTCCATCCACTGGTTCACTCCCAAGATGGTTGTTAGGATATAGCTTTTTTTTTTTTTAAGATTTATTTTATATTTGAAAGACAGAGTTACAGAGAGGCAGAGAGAGTGAGAGCAAGAGAGAGAGCGAGAGTGAGAGAGAGGTCTTTCATCTGCTGATTCACTCCCCAGATGGCTGCAATGGCTGGAGCTGCACTCATCCGGGGCCAGGAGCTTCTTCCGGGTCTCCCACCCGGGTGCAGGGGCCCAAGCACTTGGACCATCTTCTACTGCTGTCCCAGGCCATAGCAGAGAGCTGGATCAGAAGAGGAGCAGCTGGGACTAGAACCAGCTATATGGGATGCTGGCGTTTCTGGCCAGGGCTTTAACCCACTGGGCCACAGCGCCGGCACCTGGACTCTTATTTCTAGTAAGTTCTTTGTTATTTCATTTCTTCTGCTAAGTTTGGACTTAGTTTGTTCTTCTACTTCTAGTTTCCTGTGTTGTAACATTTTGCACTTGGGATTTTTCTTCAAGTAGGTGATTCTGCAATAAACTTCCTCTTTAAAATTGCTTTGGTGCATCTCATATCTTTTGGTATATTGCATTCCCAATTTCATCTGTCAAGATTTTTTTTCTTTTAAATTTGTTTTTATTGGGGGTAGAGGACTTCTTTGATCCACTAATTAATCAGAAGCATATTACTTAATATCCCTGTAATATCCCTGTATCCCCCAGTTTCTCCTTATTAGTTGCTAATTTCATACCACTGTGATCAGAAGATACTGAATATGAGTTTAATCTTCTAAAATTTCTTAAGAGGTCTGTTGTAGCCTGGAGAATTTTATGTATACACTTGAGAAGAATTTGAATTATTTTTCTATTGAATTGATAGCAAAAACATCTTTTTGGTCTACTTCATATAAATTGTAGCTTAAGTCCAATGTTTTCTTATTGATTTTCTGTCTCCATGTTCTTTCCATTGCTCAAAATGTGTTACTGAACTCCACTACCATTATTTTGTTAAAGTCTACCAATCCCTTTAAAGCTTTTAATATTTGCTTTACATATTTAGGTGCTCTAATGCTGAGTATATTGTGTTCATATTTGTAATATCCTCTTGGTGAATGGATCCCTTTATCATTATATAATTATTGTGTTTTCTTTTTAAAAGTTTTTGGCTTAAGCTCTGCTTTGTTATATTCATACCTACTTTCTTTTCATGGAACACTTTTTATCATTCTTTCATTCAAAGTCTATGTGTGTCTTTGAAAATAAAGTGACTGTAGATGGCATATAGGTTTGTTTCCTTTTTAATCCATTTATTGACTCTTCATTTCTTTTTATTCATTCAGACACTCTATGTCTTTCGTTGGAAAATTTAATTCCATTTCATTCAAAGTAAGTATTGATAGGTAAGGATTTTCTCCTGTAATTTTGCTGTCTGTGCATTGATTTGTGGATCTTTTGTCCTGCTATTTCTCTCTTGTTCTCTTCCTAGGGGATTTGATATTTTTTTGTATTGCTGTGCTTCGATTCCTTATTATCTCTTCTGGAACTATTTAAGGGGTTTTGTTTCATGGTTATCATTTGTATTATAAAAAGTATCTTAGAACAGCCTGTTTTAAGCAAATCACAAATTAACACTGATCACTCACATAAACAGAATCTATCCTTTTGTCTCCCTCATTAAAAGAAAAAAGATTTATTTATTGATTTTGAAAGTCAGAGTTACATAGAAAGAGGAATAAAGATAGAAGCTTCCATCTGCTGGTGCACTCCTCAGATGTTCATAACAGCCAGCTCTGGGCCAGGTTGAATCCAGGAGCTTCATGCAGGTCTCACACATGGGTGGCAGGGGCCCAACCATGTGGGCCATCTTCTGCTGCTTTTTTCAGGCCATTAGGAGGGAGCTGGATCAGAAGTGAAGCTGCCAGGACATGAGCTGGCGCCCATGTGGGATGCTTGTGTTGCAGTTGGCAGCTTTACCCACCTGCCTCATTTTGTTCTTGATGACACAAATTACATTATTTTATAATTTATAGAATTTAAATCATTATAGTTATTTTAAAATAATTTTTCTTATGCTTCTGCTAAATGTGTTAGTAATTTCCATGCCACCATAAAAATATTAGAGTATTCTGACTTTAACTAGGTAGGACTTAGTTTATGGCCTGATTAATCCATCAGAAATTGAAAATACTAAAAGTTGAAAATGAATTTAATACATATAACCTACCAATCATAGCTCACCAATACGATACACCATAGAGTTGTCATTCATTTACTCTTGTGAACACATGAGTGGAAGCTACTGCTCACTGCCACCGTGTAGAATCATGAGATTTTGATTTAGAGATTTTACTGAATGTATATGGTTACTTGATGTTAAAAGTAAAAATGACAAGGATGCGTTGAACAGTAATACTAGTGTTTCCAGGGCAAAGCTGAAGGCTACTATTAATCCCAGGCACTAGGATCGCTTCCACAGCCCAATGCTTCCAACTCTTTGTTAATAGTTCTTCATGGAAGTCCACCAGTAACAAATCTTTTTGGTCTTTGGATGTGGTGATTTAAGGCCCAAGCTATCTAGCAGCAACTATAAAATCTGGGACATTTTATGTGTGTTATAAATGCATCACCTTCTTGATTGTACAGAAGTATGCTCATTTGGTGCAGTAAGTGTGCAAGTTTAGCTTGACATGTCCTAACTGTCCTGTTGAGGATATTTTCTTGGTTGTCCAGTGTGTAGGCCTGTTTCCACCAAGTTTTGACATTCTCTTGGATGCAATGGACCCATGTCATTTCTGTTCACTTGGTATATCCATGGAAGGAGGCATAGAAAGAAGCCTCCAATTCTACCAAGTTACTGACATCACTAAGACTCTTATACATCCTAACATAATTTATTTCTTATTTATACTAACCTGAGTACAATATAAAAGTATTACTTTTACATATCTTTATAACTCTTTTTTGGCCATTATTGTTATATGGTACACTTATACATGAAAAATAATCCCCCAAATTTATACAACTTTATATATTTTCAAGCAGTTGAAAGAGGAATGGTAAGAAAGTATTGCTTTTTGAGTACATTATCCCTATCACTTATACTTATTTTTAATTACTTCACTGTATTTGAAATACCATCTAGGATGATTTCCATACTACAATGCATTTTTTTTTATTTTTTTATTTTTGACAGGCAGAGTGGACAGTGAGAGTGAGAGAAAGGTCTTCCTTTAGTTTTCTTTTGTCTGAAAAACTTATGTAAGGTTTTCTTGTAAGGTGGTTTTAGAAAAAAATTCCCAGTTTTTGTTTAACTGGAAATGTCTTTATCTTCATTTGATTCATGAAAGACAGTTTTGCTTCAGCTAAATTTTATAGTTCACTTGCTTTTCTATAATATTAATACATCACATCCCCACCTTCTTGTCTCCATCATATCTGTTTTGTTAGCATTTTTCTTCCTAATCTACTGATACAGATTTTCTTTTTAATTTTATGTTTTTACTATGATGTGTTAAAGTGGGGATTCTGTTTGTGTTTATACTACATGGAATTTTGTACACTTCTTGGCAATTTAAAGGTTTTTCATAAAATATGAAAAGTGTTTAGGCATTAATTCTTCAAATATTATTTCTAGCCAATTTTCTCTTTGTACTCTGGCACTGCCATTAAGCATATGTCAGTATTTTCAATAGATGTCCACATTTCTCTATATTTACTATTTCTTTTACTTCCTGTCTTCTGCATTTGTATTTGGATTATTTAAATTAACCTATGTTCAAGCGGTTTACTCTGCAATCCAAATCTTATGTTGAGCCCCTCTTGAATTTTAATTTTAGTTTTTATACTTTGCCCCTCCAGATTTCCATGTGGTTCTTCTCTGTAATTTCAAACTTTTTGTGGGTATCTGATGAAACACTGTAACCATATCGTTACCTCTTAATACATGAATTCCACTAGATACACACATACATAATGGCTTCTTTGAAATATTTTATCTACTTAGGCATCTAGAACTTTAAAGGTAGGGTTTTGCTTTGTTTTTGACTTTGTTTCCTCCCCAATATGGTCATATTTTATTTCGCTGCACATCCCAATTATTTTTCTGTTTGAAAAATAGGCATTTAAAGTGTAACAGGGTAGGAATTCTGGCTATTTGATGCCTATTACAATTCTAACACAGGGTGTTACTCTTCCCTGTTTTATGTTTAAGGACTGGCTGTAATAGTCTAGTGAAGTCGATTTCTCGCACAAGGGAAAACTTACGTCAACCCTCAGTATACCCTAGAAATCTGCCAAGCTAACCTGGGATGATAATGGTTTAATCAGACCTCACTTTTGCTTTTATCATATTGCAAAAACATTAATTCCTGGCCAAACTGTCTGTTGTTTACAGTAATGCTCTAGGGAATATATTGCTACCTAGTCTCAGCCGGCTAATTTCAGGGCCTGCCTAGTGTTACTTCTAGGAAATTTGGTAAGAATGTACTTCAGCAGGGAGCTGTTATAAAGCTACCTGCTTTCATTTTTATGTATGTATGTATGTATGTATTTACTTGAGAGGTAGAGTTACAAACAGTGTGAAGGAGAGAGAGGTCTTCCATCCAATGGTTCACTCTCCAGATGGCCACAAAGGCCTGAGCTGGGCTGATCCAAAGCCAGGAGCCAGGAGCTTCTTCCGGGTCTCCCAAGTGGGTGCAGGGTGGGTGCTTTCTTAGGCCATAGCAGAGAGCTGGATCAGAAGAGGAGCAGCCAGAAATAGAACCAGCGCCATATGGGATGCTGGTGCCGCAGGAGGAGGAGTAACCTACTCCACCACAGAGCCAGCCCCTGCTTTAATTTCTTACCATAGAAACAGCCATGGTGGTCAGGACTGCCATTAAGCTTGATCTTCCACAATATGGTTTTAAATAAAATTAGTTTGGGCGCACCCCCGCGGCCCAAGGAGCTGCAGGGTTGGTCCACCCCGCCCCGCTCCACTCCCCACCTCCACCCCACCCCATCTCTACCCCACCCCCCACCTCTACCCGGCCGCGGGGGCGCTGCGGAAGCCTGACTGCCTGAAAGGGCGGGGCGGAGCGGAGCGCAGGCGGCGACCAAGCCTGAGTGTTAAGCGGACGGCCCTGGCTGAGCGCAGGCAGCGGAGCCCCAGCAGGACGCGGCCACGCCTGCGCGGCGGGGTACGCAGTGCTCCAGAGAGTTGCGTTCCACCAAGACCAGCATCATTAAGTCCGGTCCCGCCATTCAAGCTGGCATTGACCTTACAGCGGGGGCTGCAGGGGCACAGCCTGCGTGCTGACAGGGCAGCCCTTTGACACGATGAAAGTGAAGATGCAGGCGTTCCGTGACCTGTACCAGGGCCTCAACGACTGCTGCCTGAAGACCTACACCGGGTGGGCGTCTACGGCTTCTACAAGGGGAGCAGCCCGGCGCTGATCGCCCACATCGCCGAGAACTTGGTGCTCTTCATGTGCTACGACTTCTACCAGCAGGTCGTGCAGAAAGTGCTGGGACTGGACTAGCAGGCAAAGCTCAGCGACCTGCAGAACGCTGCAGCCGGCTCCTTCGCTTCCGCCTTCACCGTGCTGGTGCTTGGCCCCACGGAGCTGGTGAAGTGCCGCCTCCAAGCCATGCAGGAGATGGAGACTTCGGGAAAGATCGCCAATAGCCAGAACAGAATTTGGTCTGTCGTGAAGAGCATCCTTACAAAGCATGGCCCCTTAGGCTTCTACCACAGACTGTCAAGCACTTTACTTCGGGAAGTACCGGGCTATGTCTTCGGTGGTTATGAACTGAACTGATCCTTCTTTGCATCAGGGAGATCAAAAGACGAACTAGGTCCTGTCCCTTTGATGTTAAGTGGCGGAGTTGGTGGGATTTGCCTCTGGCTTGCTGTATACCCTGTGGACTGCATCAAATCCAAAATTCAAGTTCTTTCCATGACTGGCAAATAAGGGGGATTTATGGGGACTTTTCTAAGTGTTGTGAGGCACGAAGGAATAGCAACCTTATATTCTGGACTGAAACCTACTATGATTGGAGCATTCCCTGCCAATGGGGCACTATTTTTGGCCTAGGAGAACAGCACGAAATTGATGATGAGCCAGGTTGGAAGCACACTGAAGTGTCTTGGTGGGCCTGGATCCAAACACTGGGGTTTGAGGACTGCAGTTCATCTCAATGTTTCACAGAAGACGAGATCCGTGTGGAATGAGTCCGATTTCTTGGGAATTCTGTTTTTGTCTTCCTTTCTTCTGTCCTAAATTCTTATGGAAGGACCTCTGTTTTTACATATTATAATTTCTACACAGAATATGTATTGAAATAAAAAAGCTGGTGCTCTTGCCCTTGGTAGAATGTACAGTACAGGTGGCCAGCGTCTCTGTGCTCCCAACCTCAAAGGCTGAATGTGGTTCTGTCAGGGGACTTGCATCAGCCTGGATGCATGTGTGCAGTCTGGATGGGAATGAGTGAAGGAAAGCAGTTTGGTTCCATGTTTAATCTCAAATATTACCAGAAAAACCCAGAAGTGATTATTTTTCGTGAAGAGGATTATAAATAATTGCTTAACCTCTGCTAGATACAGGGTCTCTTTGAAAGCCTGCTATACTAAGTGGTTAAGGTTGTTTAAAGGTTTTCATGTGGTACATTGAAAACTAAAATATCCATGTAATTTCTAAGAGCATAACCTGCATTCTAGTGTGGTTTCCACATTCCTGATAAAGTTTCTGAGTAGGCATCCTGGATTTTCCCAAGATGCTCTCCTACCATAGTGCCATGTATTTTCTAGATGGGATCACAGCCTACACTCTATTACTGCAGTAGCCTGTTTTAATTCTTTCTTTCCCAATAGGATGCTAGCATAGTTCTTGCCTAACTGCTGTAACTACAATATTCAGTAGTACAATGTTGAACACTAGTAGTGAAATTGGCCACCATTATCTTATTGCTGATTGTAGAAAGAAAGTATTCAGTCTTTTGACACTGATAGTGGTGGCAGTTTTTCCATAAATACTACTTATCATGTTGAGGAAGTTCCAATCTATTTCATTTTGTGGATTCTGTTTTTTAATCATGAAAGGATGATGTATTTTGGTAATTGCTTGATATGTATCAACTGTATTAATGATTCAATGGAGTTTTATCCCTCACCATATTAATACAGTATTTTATCCTAGTATTCCTGGGACTAGTTCCTCTTATTCAGGTTATATAAACCTCTGAATATGTTGCTGGGTTCCATTTCATGGTATTCTGTTCAGGATTTCTGCACCTATATTCATGAAGGATATTGGTATGTAATTGTTTTTCCTGTGGTACCTGTGTAGCTTTGGTGTCAGGGGAATACTGACCTCATAGAATAAGTTAGTAAGTATTCTTGCCTCTTAGATTTTTCTAGTAGAATTTACCAGTTCAGAGTCACTGTCTACTGCTTATTCCCTTTTGCCTAATCAAATCTGTTGAACACACCTGATGAATTTTTCACTGAGTTATAATTTTAACTTCCAGAATTTCTTCTTGGTACCTTTTCATAATTTCTCTTTATTGCGATTCTCAATTTGCTTGTACATGGCTATCAACGTTTCTCTTCATTCTTTTTCCATGGTTTCCTCTAGCTCTCTGGGTAAAGTTAATATAGATGATTTCAAATATGTCTAGTAAGTCTAGTGTTGGGCTTCAACAGGTACAGTTTCTAGTTTTTCCCCTTTTGAACAGGCCACACTTTCTGTTCCATTGTTTAATTTCCGATATTAGGTTGCAAATGAGATCTTTGAAGGGACTGACACTGTATAAGTCATTTTTCTGTTGCTGATTAGCACTTTTGTCTTTCTGCATTAAGTAGTTTAATTATGGAATGCCCCAGATGGGTTTCTTGTTAAGTAAAATGCATGGTATTTTGGCATTTTGTATCTGCAAATTTTTATATTTCATTGAGTTTGGTAACTTTTTGCTAGTACTTTTTTTTGGGACATTACCTTAAAAAATTTTTTCCCTCTTTTCTCTCTCATACCTCCTTCTGATATTCCAACTACACATACGTCTGACTGACATAATCTAACAAATCTCTGAGCATCTATTTAGTTTATTCAAAGTTTTTCCCACTCTATTCTTTATGTGGGTATGTATACAAGTTCACTTACTCTTTTCTTCATCATGTATTCTTTATGTTAGTATGTATACAAGTTCACTTACTCTTTTCTTCATCATGTTGACACATTAAGCAGAATTGAAGCCCATCAAGTGAACTTTTTACATCAGAAACTATATTGTTCATTTCCAGAATTTCCAATTGTTTCATTTTTGTGGCTTGAATTTCTTTGTGGAGAATCCCTATTTTTCTGCTAAGAATTGTGTACACTAAAAATATATTGCTTTACTGAATTGAGAATAGTTAAAATCATCACTTTAAAAATCCTCATCTGCTAGTTCCATTATTTGGTTCACCTTAGGTTTGAAATTAACTTTTTTCCTCTATAGAATGTTTACATTTTCTCGATTCTCCATAGACCAAAGTATACAATGCAATCCATAGGTAAGCCACCATAAATATCAGAAAAAAAGTAGTGAAAGAACAAATGAGACAAATAAAATTGAATTCTAAAAATATTCAATTGTTCTTTACAAAAGTAAGAAAAGAGGAACATAAGAACTAGTAACAGAGGAAACAAATAGAACAACAACAATAAAATGGCAGACCCCAATCATGGTACATCAATAACTACAATAAATGTAAATGGAATAAGCACTCAACCCACTAAAAAAGTAGAGATTGCAAGAAAGAATTAAAAGACTAAAAGATCAACTGCACACTAAAAACAAGAGATGAACTTTACATATAAAGGTACAGGTTTTTTTTTTTTTTAATATTACATGTTTTCTCTTATTCGTGAAAGTTCACGTATACAGAGTATCAGAAAAAAAATGTTTCAACAATAGTCTTACCTAGACGGCATGCTTTTAAGAAATATTGACCTAATCATCAATAGGAAGAAGATAAATTTCAATTTGGTAGAAATCAGAAAACAACAGCGACAGGTGTACAAGCGAGGAGACTGTGGGCAATCTGACCCCAGGTTCTGTGCTCACTGAGACTCAGGTGGGGGTGGCACAGGGAAGCCTTGGTGGTGCAGCTATACAAAGGCAGCTTCTGTCCTCATGATCCTCTTCTGCTTATTTTGTATGTGAAGTGGAAGAAAGTAGTATCACACAAAGATGTTCATTTTTCTGGGGCTTGTGCACAATTACCAAAGATCATTTCCTTGTCCTAAAGGCCTACTGTGGAGATGACAAAGTTCTATTTCTTTTTTTTTTAAAGTTTTTATTTAATGAATACAGTTTTTCATAGATAGAACTTTAGGAATACAGTGGTTCTTTCCCCCATACCCACCCCCACCCCAACTCCCATCCCACCTCCCTCTCCCATCTCCTTCATTATGGTTCATTTTTAGTATGACTTTATATACAGAGGATCAACTCCATGCTAAGCATAGACTTCAACAGTTTGCACCCATGCACACACCCAACACAACAAATAGAGTACAGTTTGGGAACAAAATTTGCAGTCAATTCTCATAGTACCACTCATTAGGGACAGAGGTCCTATATGGGGAGTAAGTGCACAGCTGTTCTGTTGTTCCTTTAACAATTAATACTCTTATTTATGACGTCAGTGATCACCAGAGGCTCTTGCCATGGGCTGCCAAGGCTATGGAAGCTTTTTGTGACCATAGACTCCATTGGTATTTGGACACTGTCATAAGCAAAGTAGATGTTCTCTCCTCCCTTCAGAGAAGAGTACATCCTTCTTTGATGACCCTTTCTTTCCACTGAGGTCTCATGGAGATCTACCGTGTAGGATATTTTTTGCCACAGAGTCTTGGCTTTCCATGCCTGAAATGCTCTCACAGGCCTTTCAGCCAGAAAGTACAGGTTTAAAGTAAATAGGATATCCCAAGAAAACAATAAGCATAAGAAGGCTAGGATGGCTATATAGCAGATAAAATAATTTTAAAACAAAACATATTACCAAAAATCAAGAAAGACTCATATTAATGATAAAAGGTTTGAGTAAAAAAGACACAACAATCACACATGTATCTGTACTCAATAACTGAGTATTAAAATGCATGAGCTAATAACTGACAAAATTAAAGGGAGAAACAGACAATTCTACAATCATATTTCATGAGTTTAAACCCCTCTCTCTCGGCAACTGATAAACTGAAGATTTCAGGAAAACACAGATAATCTGAATAACATTATCAACAACATGAGTTCAATTAGTATTTTTAGACTTCTACACCAAAAAATGACACAATATATACATTTTTTCCAATTTCACAGGGAAGGTTTACCAGAATGTACTATATTCTGAACCATAAAACAGTCAAAATATAACAAAAAATATGAGATCATAGAGCATATCTTTAGTCATAGTGGAGTTAAATTAGAAAGCAAGTAAGATAACCATGACAACTGCAAATATTTAGAAATTCAACAATACAATTTTAAATAATCATTGATCCATTATTAGATTATAAGAGAAAATATATAACATTTGAATTGAATTATAATGAAAATATAAAGCTTTTTAGATGCAGCTAGAGAGAAAAATTTATAACTTTACATGTCAATGTTAGAAAAGAAAGGGCTTAAAATCAATGATCCAAGCCAAGGATCAACATACTACAGCCCAAGCTCTGTGTTCTGTCTTTGTAAATAATGTTTTATTGGAACACAGCAACATTAGTTCATTTAGGTAATATCTATGGCTACTCTTTTACTACAAGGACAGAGTTGAGCATCTGGGAGAGACCAAATGGTTCATAAAGCTAACATATTTATTATGTTTCCCTTTAACAACAAGTTTGGCTACACATGATCCAATCATCCATTTTATGAAAGTGACAAACTAAACTAAAAGGAAGCAGAAGCAAAGATTTTATAAAAAGCAAAAATCACTGAAATGAAAAATAGAGGAAATAAATGAAAAAAAAAATAACTGATAGGCCTTCTACATAGATTGATTAGATGAAAAAACACAGATTTCCAACATCAGGAACTACATAAGCATAACCACTACAGATACATCATATATTTAAAGCAAAAGGGACTATTAGAAGCTCATATGAAGTGACTTCCCAGAGACAGTATTAAGTGGAAAAAGAAAAAATCTAAGGAACACACAGTATAATACATTTTGGGTAAGAAAGAAAAATAGGAAAACACATATATCTGTCAGAAGAATAAACAAAATAAAACCAACAAAGTTGGTTATCTATAAGAGATGAAGAGGCAGATGATGTAAAAGGGATATAGGAGAAAGTAACACTTCTGAGTGTATCTTTTTGTACACTTTTGACGTTTTAAAAGAATGTTACTATCTTAAATATTAAAAAAAATATATCAATAAGGAAAAGGAAAACTAAAACTAAACAAATGAACCCATTAACTTTCATGTTTCTATTATAACCACATGGAAGGAAGAAAAAGCAGACAAATGTTACAGGAAAGGGAAAATAAAATGGAAGGGACTAGGAAATGGGCAAATAAAGGGGAAGAATGGAAGGCAGGTGGGTAGGTGGATAGGAAGACAGGCTTGCTTCAAGAATTTCATAAACAGAGAA
This sequence comes from Oryctolagus cuniculus, assembly GCF_964237555.1. Lineage (NCBI taxonomy): Eukaryota > Metazoa > Chordata > Mammalia > Lagomorpha > Leporidae > Oryctolagus > Oryctolagus cuniculus. Next base: position 53,800,258 of record NC_091453.1, on the reverse strand, counting down.
CATGGGAGCAATGTGTGGATGAGGAGCAGAAGCAATGCAAATAAATCCTTAACTATTTTTCATAGGTTTGTTTATTGGGGGGGGGGATTAAGTAATGAATGTGTGTAGGTGTATTTCTGTATGTGTGCATGTTTTTCCTGGCTCTGTACACTGAAACAGCCAAGAAGAAAAGACTCCCCAGGAGCAACGAGCACCCTAGTGCCAAGAACTAGGTTTCTAAATACAATTCACCCACTAAAAGGAATCAGGACTCCTAGCAACAATTAATAATTACAAGAATGAGCACGATAGGCACAAGGTGAGTCTTATTACAATGAGAATAAGGAAGTGTTCAAATAAACATTGGAGACCTATAAAAAGAATACAAGCAACAGTTTGAAGTGGCTCCCACTGGTCAAATTTAGAACATTTTGAGCAACAAAAACAAAAACAATTAAGTAATTGACTGTGTAAATCACTGGAGAAAAAATTAGGACTCTGAGTCCCTGTGATAACAAGTAAATCAGGAAGAAAGGAGGTTTCTACTGAGGCCTGACTGGTAAATCTTGAGAGGGTAGAGTTAAAAAAAAAAACGTAATAAATAATGGACAAGTAAAAGGGCAACCTAGGGATGCTAAACAGGAGACATTTTGATAAGGAGAAGGATATTTTCATCTGTGCCGAGATTATAACACTGAATATTCTGGCTGGGATACTATACTGCAGATTTGCAATGCTGTAGAAATGTCACGGATTACAAAAGGCTAAAAAGACATGGCAGGTAAATGCAAAGTCTGCTTCTAGATTGCATCCAATATCAGAGGGGGGAAAATTCTATAAAGAAGACTGCTAAGAATTTTGAGGGTATTTACACAAAAGTACTACATCAGTATCAATTTATAATGTTGACAAATATACTGGGCTTGTTAGAAAATATCCTCTCCTAGCCGGCGCCGTGGCTCAATAGGCTAATCCTCCACCTTGCGGCGCCGGCACACCGGGTTCTAGTCCCGGTTGGGGCGCCGGATTCTGTCCCGGTTGCCCCTCTTCCAGGCCAGCTCTCTGCTATGGCCAGGGAGTGCAGTGGAGGATGGCCCAGGTGCTTGGGCCCTGCACCCCATGGGAGACCAGGAGAAGCACCTGGCTCCTGCCAGGATCAGCGCGGTGCGCCGGCTGCAGCGGCGGCCATTGGAGGGTGAACCAGCGGCAAAGGAAGACCTTTCTCTCTCTGTCTCTCTCTCACTGTCCACTCTGCCTGTCAAAAAAAAAAAAAAAAAAAAAAAAAAAAAAAAAAAAAAAAAAAAAAGAAAATATCCTCTCCTGAAGAAGTACTCACTGAATAGTATTTAGGAGTAAAGGGTCAAGAGGTCTAACGACTCTTAATAAAAAGAGTATACAGGGGCTGATGCTGTGTTACAGTGGGTTAAAGCCCCTGCCTGTGGCGCTGGCATCCAATATGGGTGCCAGTTCAAGTCCTGGCTGTTCCTCTTTTAATCCATCTCCCTGCTAATGTGCCTGGGAAAGCAGCAGAGGAAGGCCCAAGTCCTTGGGCCTATGCACCCATGTGGGAGACCTGGAGGAAGCTCCTAGCTCCTGGTTTCAGATCAGCTCAGCTCCAGCTGTTGCGAACATAAATTAGGGAGTGAACCAGTGGATGGAAGACCTTTCTCTCTTTCTCTCCCTGTCTCTAACTCTCTCTGTAACTCTTTCAAATAAATAAATCTTTTTTTAACAAAAGCATATAGCTTGAAATCATTTCCAACTAAAAAAGTTTTAAATATAAAATGATATACAAAACATTTTTTAAATTGCCATATATTGAGGTCTGCAATATTTTTTAATTGTCATAAACAAACTAATCAAATTAAAAGACAAAAGTCCATTAAGGGATACCAGTAAATAACATGAACATATAGGGGCTGGTTCGAGACCTGGCTGCACCACTTCAGATCCAAATCTCTGCATGGCCTGGGAAAGCAGTGGAAGATGGCCCAAGTGCCTGGGCCCCTACACCCACACAGGAGATCCAGATGAAGCTCCTGGCTCCTGGCTTTGGCCTGGTCCTGCCCTGACCATTGTGGCCATTTGGGGAGTGAACCAGAGCATGGAAAACCTTTCTCTGTCTCTCCCTCTCTCTGTCTGTAACTCTACCTCTCAAATAAATAAGTAAATCTATAAAAACAAAAAAGAAAAGAAAAGGTATGAACTTAAAAAAAGTAGGTTCATAAAAGGATAGGTAATGTTTCTTAGATTGGTACTTGTCATAATTTTGAGAAATGATGTTGCCGGTCCCTGAATTGGAGTAAAGAAAATTGGGAGAAAAAAAGCTTTTGCAGTTTTCACAGAGTTGGTACTCTTTTGCTTTATTATTACAGGGAACATTGTGAATTTCTATTACTGCCAGTCATAACATTTAAGTATATCCCAAAGCTGAATATAATTTATTCTGTTTTTCATGTTAATATATAGTGTTCTCAGTATGTATACTTTGAACGACTTTGCCCCTTAAAAAGTCTTTGTTTACATCTTAGATTTGTCTGATTTTGTTCAATCATTTATTCTGCATTTGTACTGAGTACTGCCTCAGGATAAGCCCCAACATGAGTAGGCCCAGATAATTGTAATCTGAGTAATGCATCCCTGATTTTTATGTGATAGAGAGAATAGAGCAATAAAAAACAGATAAGACAAACAGCAAACACATAATTAAATCAGTCTTAAGCAGCTATACTGTTAATAGGTTAAACACTCCAATGAAATGTCAGGGATGATCAGAATGGATTAAAAAGCAAGGCCCAACTATATTCTGTCAACAGGAGATTTGCTTAAAATATAAAGGCACAGATAGATTGTGTGTGTTTTTGGGGGGATGCTATTAGTATCAGATATACTATACCACAAGACAAGAATATCATCAGAAATAAAGGAACTCTAGAAGCATCAATTCATCAGGAAGCTATAACAATCATAAGTGTGTATGATTACTAACAAGGTAAAAATACTTAAAGTGGGGGCTGGCACTGAGGTGCAGTGGGCTGAGCCTGTGATACTGGCATCCCACATGAGCAAGTGCCAGCTGTTTCTCTTCCAATGCAGCCCCTTGCTAATGTACCTGGGAAATCAACAGGAGATGGCCCAAGTGCTTGGGTCCCTGCACCCATGTGTGAGACCCAGATGGATTTTGCATGCTTGGACCTGGACCAGTCTTGGCCATTGCAGCCATTTCGGGAATGAATTAGTGGATAGAAGAGAAATCTCTCCCTCTCTCTGAGTCTCTCCTCCTCTCTTGGTAACTTAAATAAAAAACTTTTTTCTTAATGAAAAGCTGAGTAAAACATTACAGATATTTTTTTAGCACATATTAACAGAGCAAGTACTGATACCACATAATGAGTAAGAAGATGGCCCAAGCCCTTGTGCCCCTGCACCCTCGTGAGAGACCTGAAGAAGCTCCTGACTCCTGACTCCTGGCTTCGGATCACCTCAGCTCTAGCCATTGTAGTAGCAGCAGATGGAAGACCTATCTCTCTTTCCCTGCCTCTGCCTGTCTATAACTCTGCCTTTCAAATAAATAAATATTAAAAAAAGGATCATGGATGCTAATTCCATTAATTATTTTCCATTGGATAATTTCTGCCTGACTCATTAATAGTTACAAGGCCCCCCAACTAAAAAAAAAAATTAAAAAAAAAAAAGTTACAAAGCAACTAGTTTGGTATAAAAAAAAAAGTTGGGGTAAGCTCCAGTCACTATGGTGAAAATATCACATCAACCAACTCAAAGTACAAATGCTAGGTACAACAGAACATGTTTGAAATGCATAAGCCACTGCAAAGGGAAGAGAAAAAATTCCTTGAGTACCAGAAACAAATATAGAACTCAAAAGCCACTACCGTGAAGTCTTGGCAAAAAATATGGCCAGCAAGCATAAAGAGGAGCTTGGGGCAAGGGTTCCCTATATGTGGGCAAAGCAGTAACCTACCCAAAAAAACAGAGTAGGAACTCACAGTTCCATAAGCAACATACGGAAGTACCCTTTTTCCATCACTGCCAATAGTTGCTGCCTTTTTACTTTTATCACCCACCATCTTTTTCACTTTATTGATTTGGGTAAGAATTTCCATTGAATTACCTATCAATTCTCTTACCCATGTTATCTACTATTTTTATGACCAATTCCTTGAAACAGCATAATTAGTAAACCTTTATCACTTGTATGCAAACCAAGTTAGGATTTCAAAAAAATTCTGTGGTGTATTTTACCATAGAAGGTTTTTATTTATTTATTTATTTATTGCCAGGCAGAGTTAGACAGTGAGAGAGAGAGAGAGAGACAAGAGTCTTCCTTCCGTTGGTTCACTCCCCAAATGGCCGCTATGGCCGGTGCTGTGCCGATCTGAAGCCAGGAGCTGGGTGCTTCCTTCTGGTCTCCCATATGAGTACAGGGACCCAAGCACTTGAGCCATCCTCCACTGCCCTCCCAGGCCACAGCAGAGAGCTGGACCGGAAGAGGAGCAACCAGGACCAGTACCCGGCGCCCCAACCGGGACTAGAATCCGGGGTGCTGGCGCCTCAGGCAGAGGATTAGCCAAGTGAGCCACAGCGCCGGCCAGGTTTTTATTTTTAAACTTTATTTTTTAAATCTCTCTTTAAAAAGGATTCAAGATTTTGTTTCAGTTGGTGACTATACTTTTCAAAACTGAAAAAAGTTCATTTTCACAGGCACCAAAAAAATTTTTAGTTGAATCAACTTTCTCACTTCGTCCAGTACTTTTAAAATGATGCAATTCTTAACAGTGTTTATTATCTATAATCACTTGGATCATATTTTCAATCTTTCTACAAATGCTCTTTCCTTCATGGCTTAATTTGCTAAAGATCAAGGGCTCTTTTAGCAAACAAAGCAGCTTTCCGAACAAAGAATGTTACCATGAAGACCATTTCAAAGTCTATGTAGAGACTCAAAAATAAATTAGTCAAAACTGACATAATTTTGAGGTCAAAGAATTTTAATATCTGTCTCTATAAATGAGAAAAGTGCATAGAAAATTAGTAAGGACATAGAAGACTTGAACAACTTGACCTAGCTGATGTTTTTAGAATACCTTAGCCAACAACTGCAGAATACACATTATTTTTAAGCACACTCTAAACACTGAACCAAGACAAACCTCATTTTAGGCCATAAAACAATCAGTATTTTCTTTGACCACATGAGATTTAAAAAGATAATAATCACCGGCCGGTGCTCTGGCGCAGCAGGTTAATGCCCTGCCCTGAAGTGCCAGCATCGCATATGGGCGCCAGTTCAAGACCCGGCTGCTCCACTTCCAATCCAGCTCTCTGCTATGGCCTGGGAAAGCAGCAGAAGATGGCCCAAGTCCTTGGGCCCCTGCACCTGTGTGGGAGACCTGGAAGAAGCTCCCGGCTCCTGGCTTCGGATCTGCGCAGCTCCAGCCGTTGCAGCCAACTGGGGAGTGAACCAACGGATGGAAGACCTCTCTCTCACTCTGCCTCTCCTCTCTCTGTGTAGCTCTGACTTTCAAATAAATAAATAAAATCTTAAAAAAAGATAATAATCACAGAAACATCTTTGGAATATATCCAACTAAGTATGTGCAAACTAAATAGTAAACATGGATCAAAGAAGAAACCAATAGGGAAATTCAAGAATATTTTGAATAAAAATAACAATATACCTAAATTTGTAGGAGGATACTAAAGACACATATAGTAGAAACAGAATAAAATGCCTATTTGAAAAAGAAAAGTCTGAAAACCATGACCTGGCCTAGCCTTAAGAAACTAGATGAAGAAGCACAAATAAAACAAAAAGCAAATAGAAAAAAAATAATGGATGTCAAACCAAAAGTCACTGAAATTATTATCTTAAAATATAATAATGAAACCAAAATATGGATCTTTAAAAAGGTAACTGATAACATCTAGACAGGTTGATCAGGTAACAGGGAATGAATGCAAAATACCACTATTACAAATGTGAAAGATATCACCACAGACTTTATCATGAAAGGAATGAAAAGTGAATTTCATGAACAACTCAAATGACTGAAATGAAACAAATTCTTTAAAAGATGCAACCCACCAAAGCTCACTCAAGAAAAATATACAATCTGAATACTCCCTGTATCTAATAAAGACACAAATTAGTTTAAATCCTTCCCCCAGAAAAGAAATACCAAGTCAAGCATTTAAGGAAGAGATAATATAGGTACTATAAAAATTATTATAGAAAATTGAAAAGATATTACTTACCTTCCAAACAATTTTAATGAGTCACAATCACTTTAACACCAAAACCTCACAAATCATAAAAAGAAAAGGAAACTACATAGCAATATTCTTCATGAAGACGAATGCAGCAATTCTTAATAAAATTGCAGCAAATCTATCCAGTGATATATATATAGGGTATACATATGATAACAAAGTAAGGTTTATCACAGAAATGCAGGCCTGTATCATACCTCCAAATTAAACTGACATAGTTCAATATAATAAATTTTAAAAAGTAGTATCACAACAATGGACATAGAAATAGCAAGTTGACTAAATTCAAACCCCATTCAGAACTTTAAAACTCTCAAAATCAAAGATTGAAAAAGAACTTACTTAACCTAATAAAGAGAATCTACAAAACAACAAAAACTGTAGAGCAAAAATCATACTTAATGCTGAAAAATTGAATGCTTTTTCCTGAAGATGACACGAAAACAAGCTTGCCCATTCTTAACATTTCTATTCAAGATTTGTAGGAGGAACTGTCTGTAGCAAAACAGAAAAATAATAATAATATAAAGACAATGGGACTGGAAAGAAAGAAGTAAAACTATCTTTATTTGCACATGAAATGATCCCATTTGTAGTTATATCCTGGAATCTTAATACTTAAACTAAGAATTCCACAACAGAAATACTAGAAGTAACTAAGCGTAAGAAGTAATAGACTATAAAATCAATGCCCGCCCCCAAATCAATTGTTTATCTATACACAAGCAATAAACTGGCCAAAATTCAAATTTCGAGAACATTCTGAACAGCATCAAACAGTATAAGTTCAACAAAAAGGAGAGATTTGTATACTAAAAACTACAAAACAAACACTGCTTGAAGGGGCGGGCATTGTAGCACAGCAGGTAAAGCCACCCAGTTTGAGTACTGGCTGCTCCATTTCCAATCCAGCTTCAAGCTAATGGCTGGGTAAAGTAGGAGGATTGTCCCAGTGCTTGGCCCCTGCCCACCCACGTGGGAGACCCAGAAGTGTTGTGGCCATCAGGGGCATGACCCAGTGGATGGAACACCTTTCTTTCTGTCTGTCCTCTCTTTGTAGCCCTGAGTTTCAAATAAATAAATAAGTCTTTGGAAAAAAATGATTGAAGGAGATATAAGTGGAAATCTGTGGTCATGGATTAGACAATGCTATACATTAAGAAGGCAATTCTCATCAAATTGATCTATAAATTCAAGGCAATCTCTCAAAAATCCCAGCAAGCCATTTTGAAGGAAATGACAATTTGATTCTAAATGCAAAGAATGCAAAACACCTGAAACAATTAAAAAAACAACAGATCATTCACTACCCTATTTAAACTTACTTTAAAAACTAGAGTACTCAGGAAAAAAAAAAACACCACAGTACTCAAGATAGTATAACACTGATGAAAGAGTAGACAAAGAAAAATAACAGATATATTGTACTTCAACAAAATATAAATTTTCAGTGCTTCAAATGACACCATTAAGGAAAAGACAAGCCACAAACTGAGAAAATATGTGTAAACCACACTTCTGATAAAAGACTTCTATCTAAAATAGAGATAGAGAACTCATAGAATACAATAAGAGAAAATATTTCATTGATTTGTAAGACTAATTCACTGGTATTTAAATGTATATTTACATGTATGTATGTATGTATGTATGCTTAAGAGGCAGGGAGACAGAAAAAGAAGGAAACAGAGAGATCAGGAGGTCCCACACACTGGCTCACTCCTCAAATGCCCACAATGCCCAGGGCTGGACCAGGCCAAAGCCAAGAAGCAGGCACCCAATTCAGGTCTCTCATGTGGGTGGCAGTCAAGTGCTGAAGGGAAGAAAAAAATGGCAGTATATATCTCTAAAACTCAATAATTTTCAACTCTAAAAGGAAGAATGAAATACTGGTACATACCTCTGGATGGATAAACTTCAAAATTATATTAATAAGTAAAGGAGCCCAGACTCAGTAGAATAAATATCATATGATTATATTTCCATTGGATATCCAAAAAAGGGAAACTTATTGACAGAGGTCAGAGAGAGCCTGGTCTGGAGCTGAGAGCAGGACTGACTGTTAATGAGCTTGAGAAAACTTCTGAAAATAATGAAATGATCAAAACCTGAATTGTGGTGATGGCTTTATGCTATCAGTTTGCTAAAAATAAACATAAATGGACAATTTTATTATATGATATTATGCCATAATAACACTTCCAAGAAGGAACAAATTGAAAATTTTATAACTAAAACATGCACCTATAATAAAAAATCCATTGTGATTTCAAAAGCAGAACAGAGAGAGGAAAAAGAGTTACTGAAGCTGATAGATCATTAGCAGAAATTCTCCAAACTGAGTAGAAGAAAAACTAGATTGAAACAAAATAAACAGGCCCTCAGGACCTAAGGGACAATATCAAAATGTCTAGCCCATATGTTATCAGAGTTCCAGGTTGAGAAAGAAAAGCATTGTGCAGGAAAAGAATGTAAGGTTAACAGCCAAAACCTTCCCAAATTTGATGAAAGATAAAATTCACACACTCTACAACCTCAGTAAAGACAAACAAGATTTAAGAGTCTTATTTAGGCTTTCACAGGGAGTTGGTTCCAGGACACCTTCCTTCCCACAGGATACCAAAGTATGTGGATGCTCAAGTCCGTCATATAAAATAGTGTAGTATTTGCATATAAACTACACACATCCTGGAACAATGTCTGGGTCTCCCATGTGGGTGGCAGGGGCCCAAGCACTTGGGCCATTATCTGCTGCTTTCCCAGGTGCATTAGCAGGGAGCTAGATTTGAAGTGGAGCAGCTGGGGCTCCAACTGGCACTCATATGGGATGCCTGTGTGAAAGACGGCAGCTTAACTTGCTGTACCACAAGGCCAGCTCCCTCCCATATACTTTAAATCATTTCTACATTACTTAATAATATTAATACAATTTAGATGTAATATTTATTTATTTATTTGAAAGTCAGAGTTACACAGAGAGAGGAGAGGCAGAGTGAGAGAAATTCCATCCAATGGTTCACTCCCCAATTGACCACAATGGCTGGAGCTGAGCCAATCTGAAGCCAGGAGCTTCTTCTGGGTCTCCCACTTGGGTGCAGAGGCCCAAGAATTTGAGCCATCTTCTACTGCTTTCCCAGGCCTTAGCAGAGAGCTAGATTGGAAGTGGAGCAGCTGGGTTTCGAACTGGCGCCCATATGAGATGCCAGGTGCTCAGGCCAGGGCGTTAACCCACTGCACCACAGCAATGGCCCCGCAATAGTTTTTATATTCATTATTTAGCATGTAAATGAATTATAATAATCTAATATAATTTATTTTTTCATTTATTTATTTTATTTGAAAAGCTGAGAGAAAGAAACAGACAAGAGATCTCTCATTCACTGGTTGACTCTCCGAATGCTCACAATGGCTGGGGCTGGATCAGTCCAAAGCCAGGAACTGGGAACAAAACCTGTATCTCCCACATGGGTGTCAGGGACCCAAGTACCCTAATACAATTTAGTGGCTATGTAAATAGTTGTTACATGTTCAGTACAGATGCAATTCTTTTTCAAATATTGTTGATTCACAGTTGTTTCAGATGCAGAAGGCTGATTATAAACTGAAAAAGCACAACCAGAAATAGCACAATCCAACTGTTGAAAAAGAAAAAATATTTATCAAGGGGCTGGCATTGTGGCACAGTGGGTTAAGCTGCAGTCTGAAGTGCCAGCATCCCATGTGAGTGCCAGTCATGTCCTGGCTGCTCCTCTTCTGATCCAGCTCCCTGCTTATGCACCTGAGAAAGCAGTAGAAGATGGCCCAAGTCCTTGGGCCCCTGCCCCCACATAGGAGACCCGGAAGAAGCTCCTGGCTCCTGGCTTCAGATTGGCTCAGCTCCAGCTATTATGGCAATTTGGGGAGTGAACCTGTGATGGAGGACTTCTCTCTATCTCTCCCACTCTCTGTAACTCTGCCCCTCAAATAAATAAATAAACCTTTTTAGAAAGAATTATCAATTAACAAATGTATATAAAGTGAAAATATCTTTCAGGAATGAACATGTAATTAATACACTGATGAAGGAAAAAGGAGAGAATTCATCTTGGGCAGTCTGAAGAGAAACAATATATAGGGGAAGCTGAAGTTTTTAAGAATGAGGGAAGAACAACAGGTAAATAAATAACAAAGTAAATATAAAAAGATTATTTTACTCCTCTTAAGTGCTTTAAAATATGTACAACTCCTGAAAGCAGAAATCAAAACAAATATAAAACATACAGCGGGGCTGACGCTGTGGCGTAGTGGGTAAAGCCTCCACCTGCAGTGCCAGCATCCCATATGAGCATAGGTTCAAGTCTCAGTTGCTCCAGTTCCAATCCAGCTTTCTGCTATGGCCCAGGAAAGCAGTGGAAGATGGCCCAAATCCTTGGGCCTCTGCACCCGGAAGAAACTCCTGGCTGCTGGCTCAGCTCCAGCCATTGAGGCCCTTTGCAGAGTGAACCAGTTGATGGAAGAACTCTCTATGTCTCTGCCTCTGCTTCTCTGTAACTCTGTCTTTCAAATAAAATAAATAAATCTTAAAAAAAAAAACATATAGCTACTATAAAAATACTGAGAGAGATCTATATGAATGTAAGGCTTCTGTTTTACTTGAAGCTGTAAAACATTATACCTACATTAACTGTTTAGGTGTACATCTGGTAATCCCTACAGCAATAACTATAAAATACATTTAGGAGATATAATAAAAAAAGCTTAGAAGATTCTTATAGTAGAATGCTAAACAATGTTCAAATAGTGTGAAAGAAAAAATAATGAACAGAGAAACAAAAATAGCACAGAAAACAAAGACCAAAGCTAGAAACAGCATCACTAACTCCCTTAAGAGAAAAAAATGGTCCTCATGACTGCACAAGGATTTTTGCGGCCTTATCAGAGAACTGAAGTTACAGGACAAAACAAAACAAAACAAAACAAAAAACCCACACTGAAATCTAGAGAAAGGCAGGTAGCTATATGGAAAAACAGAATCTGAGCATTTGATTCCTGAGACAAATGCCACAAGTCACATAAAAGCAGGTAGAAAGATCAAATTAGAAATGACAGTAAATTACCAAAGGCCAAGTGTGGGGTAGCATGAAAAAGTCAAGCCCACTGGGGTTTCAAAAATGGGTGTGGGGGGTCACACCCACCTGCAGATTTTCCAAACAGGTAGCCAGAAGGAAGATCACAAAGAAAGATCCCCTTGGTGCTATCTGGGGGAAGGGGGCCAGTAGCTGAAAGTCTGCCTAGATACATCTTTCCTCTTCTAAAAAGAAAAAAAAATTTAATTTACAGGGAAGGTCATTAAAACCTGTAGCCTGGAGGACTGAGTAAGGAATCAGAAGGCAGTTCAAAATTCCCCAGAGGCCCATCTCCTAGCTCCCCTAAAGAACAAAAGACCCTCAAAAGTGGAAGACAACTGTTGCTAGCTAAGAGGAGAAAGGAACAAATAAAGCTTTAGCCCTAGGGAAGAATAAAAATACACAGTAGGCATCAAAACTTGCAAAGGCCATACCCACAAGACCCAGACTCACAGTGCCTGCTTACCACTGACTTTTAATCAGAGCATTAGCGAATATGCCACTTTCTCACTTCAACCACACGCTAATAATCAAGAAAAATGAGAGTAACACACAGGAGAAAGCTGAAGGAAATGGAACCTCCCTAGGGAGCAGTACAAAGAGAGAAACCCAAGGACAAGCAGTGACACAAACACAAGCACAGTTGTCATCCTTTATCCTTGCTTTCGCATTGTATTGTTTCAGTTACCTGCAACCAGGGTCTCAAAATATTACATGCAAAATTCTAAAAATAAACAATTCATAACTTTTAAATTATTTATCATTCTGAGTAGCATGATAAACACTGACACAGATAAAAAGACAAACACTGTCATATGAGATAAAAACACAATAAATCCATCTTCCTACTTATACTACCTAAGAATCTAACCATTCATGTCTTCACTGTGAGAAACACACAAAGACAAAAGGTAGAAAGAGGGAGCAAGACAGAGCATGAGACACTAACCAAAGGCTGAAAATCTTTATTAATGTGAAGAAGTACACATCAGAACAAGATTATCAAAAAATCAAAGAACTACCATACAAAAAGCTAAGGTGTGATTTCCCTAAGAAGATATAATAATGCTACATATACAAGGGGTCTTCAGGTATTCATTAAAAATGCATGTTACCAAAAATATTATGCATGGGCTTCAATTTTTTTCACACCCAAATAAACTTTTTTTTAATTCCATTTCCCCACAAACGTTATTAAGTACCCTCATAATATGCACCTAACAAGAGGTTTTCAAAATGCATAAGACAATATAGGATAAGAAGGGACTAGTAGGCAAATCCAAAAACAGTTTGATTAGAAGATCAGAACAGAAATGAAAGGCCCAAACATTATCCAACAATTTGGTATAATTCTACCAATTAAGGAAAAACTAATATCAATTATATATAATTGTATATAATCAGTTCCACTAAATAGAAGGGAGTATATTTCAGTCATGAGGCCAGTATTACTCTGATCACAAATACACAGAATAACATGACAAGAAAATTCCAAATAAATCTACACATTTATGGTCAACTGATTTTTGACAAAGCTGCCAAGAATACAAAATGGAGGTAGAACACTTTCTTCAATAAATGGTGCTTGGAGAACTAAATATCCACATGCAAAAGAAGGAAATTGGCTCATTATTTCATCACACACACACACACACACACACACACATCAACTCAAATGGATTAAAGACTTAAGCATAAGACCTGAAATTGTAAAACTGCTAGAAGGAGACATATGGGAAATGCTGTTCCATGAATTTGGTCAAGGCAAAAGTGTCATAGATATGATCCCAAAAGAACAGAAAGCAGAAGCACAAGTAAATAAATGGGATTACATCAAAGTAAAAGCTTCTGCACAGCAAGAGAAGCAATTAACACAGTGAAGTGATGATCCACGGATGTGAAGAAAGTAGCTGCTTACCATACACATGATTAGGGACGATTATCTAAGACCTATAAGGAACACAGCTCAAGGGGCAGGCATTTAGTGCAATGCTTAAGACATTTCTTGAGATGCCCACATCCCACACTGTAGTGCCTGGTTCAAATTCTGACTTTGCTTCTAATCCAGCTTCCTGCTAATGTGCACCTAGGGAGGAAGTAGGTGGATGGGTCACATACTTTGGTCCCTGCCTCCCATGTGAGAGATCCAGAATGAGTTCTGTTTTCAGCCTGGCTCAGCTCCAGCTACTGTGAGTGAGCATTTGGGGAGTAAAACAATGGGTAGAAGATCTCCATCTGTCTCTATCTCTGTCTCCCTCTTTCCCTGTCTTTAAAATAAAATGAAAATAAATATATTTTTTAATTTTATTAAAAGCAAAGAAAGACCACACAACCATCTCAATGGATGAAAGAAAAAGCACTTGACAAATTCAACATACTCACACAACCAAAACTCAGAAAATTAAAACTACAATGGAAAGTGCTTATCCTAGTAAAGGGCTTCTATGAAAGACCCACAAATAACATAAAGACCGGAAAAAAGAAAAGTATGCTGTACCTCTCTACCCTATTGGTAGGACTAACCATTCAATAAAGCAAGAAAAGTAATTATAAGGAACACATATAGAAAAGGAAGAAATAATAAAGGCTCTTGCTTGAGAAAACATGATTGCTTATCTAGAAAATATCAAATCATCTACAAAACAACTGCTTAGAACAAAAAGTGAGCTTAGTAAGGCTGCAAAATACTCATATATGGCCAATAAACTAAATCAATCATGTTCTTATGTGCATCTATCAATAACTGGAATTTGAAATAAAAAAGTAAAAACAGTACCATTTAGAACAGCACACTCACAAATGAAATTCTCATGTACAAACTTAACAAGATCTGTATGCCAGAAACTATAAAAACATAAACAAATTGGATCAAAAAGATCTAGACAGAGAGACATAAATTGTCTATAGACTGGAAGACTCAGTAAGGTACCAGTTCTCCACAATTTCATCTATAGCTATTGCCAAGTTCATTCTAAAATTTATACTAAAAAGCAAAGAAGACAGAAAAGCCAGAATATTTCTGAAAAACAAAAAAGTTGGAAAGCTCACATTATCTCATATATAGACTTATGATAAAGATGCAGTAATTATTACTGTATGACATTGGAGAAAGGGTAAATAGAAGATCAGTGGAACAAAGAATCAGAAATAGACCCATATAAGGTTGGCATAGTGGCACAGCAGGTTAAGTCATTGCCTGCAACATTAGCATCCCATATGGGTGCCAGTTAGAATCCCAGCTGCTTCACTTCTGATCCAGCTCCCTGCTAATGTGCCTGGGAAAGCAGCAGAAGATAGCTAAAGTCCTTGGGCCCTGTACTCACGTGGGAGGCCTGGATGGAATTCCAGACTCCTGGCTTAGGCCTGGCTCAGTCCTGGCTGCTGTGGCCATTTAGGGAGTCAATCAGTGGATGGAAGATCTCTCTGTATCTCTCCCTCTCTGTAACTGCCTTCCAAATAAATAATTAAATTTTTAAAAAAGACCCATGCAAATCTAGTCAATTTATTTTCAACATAGATGCAATGCAGAAAGGATAATCTCTTTAATAAAAGGTACTGATGGGGCCAGTGCTGCAGCGCAGTAAGCTAAACCTCTACCTGAGGTGCCGGCATCCCATATGAGCACTGGTTGATGTCCCGGCTGCTCCTTTTCTGATCCAGCTCTCTGCTATGGCCTGGGAAAGCAACAACAACAACAACAAAAAACCTAGGCTCCTTACAGCTAAAAACTAGGGCTAGTACACAGAATATACAAGATAAACCTACAGTATTTTATAATTCCAGAAATTAAGGAATAGGGATCAGATTTGTGGCATAGCAGTTAAAGTTGTCGTTTGTGAACCTGGCATCCCATATGGGCACTGGTTTGTCTCCTCACGGTTCCCCTTCAGAACCAACTCCCTGCTAATAGCCTGGGAAAAGCAGTGGAAGATGGCCCAAGTGCTTGGGACCCTGCACCCACGTGAGAGACCTGGAAGCAGCTCCTGACTCTTCGATTTGACCTGGCCCAGCACTGGCTATTGCATCATCTGAGGAGTGAACCAGAGAATAATAAGATTTCTCTCTCTCACCCTTTCTCAATGTAACTCTGACTTTCAAATAAATAAATCTTTAAAAAAAAAAAAACAGGAAATTAAGGAATAGCTTTTTTTTAACTTTTATTTAATAAATATAAATTTCCAAAGTACAACTTTTGGATTATAGTGGCTTCCCCCCCCCCATAACCTCCCTCCCACCCACAACCCTCCCATCTCCCACTCCCTCTCCCATCCCACCCTCCATCAAGATTCATTTTCAATCATCTTTATATACAAAAGATAAATTTAGTATATACTAAGTAAATATTTCAACAGTTTGCACCCACACAGACACACAAAGTATAAAGTACTGTTTGAGTACTAGTTATACCGTTAATTCACATAGTACAACACATTAAGGACAGAGATCCTACATGGGGAGTAAGTGCACAGTGACTCCCATTGTTGATTTAACAATTGACACTCTTATTTATGACGTCAGTAATCACTCAAGGCTCTTGTCATGAGTTGCCAAGGCTTTGGAAGCCTCTTGAGTTTGCCAACTCTGATCTTATTTAGACAAGGCCATCGTCAAAGTGGAAGTTCTCTCCTCCCTTTAGAGAAGGGAATAGCTTTTAAAAAGATGCATGGTTATAAATAATTGAGTTATTCAGGAATCTATATTGATATAAATGACTGAACAAGTTAAAGGAGGGAAAGAACAAATATTCCTTAAATAGAATTTCCTCCCCAAAATCTGAAGATTTCCCCCCCTCCAAGATAATTCCCTGAAATGTGGGCCTAAACTTAGTAAATCACTTCCAAAGCAAAGCATATAGAAATGGAAAAAGAATAATTTCATAGTGGAGAAATCTGGCAACCTGAACTAAGGCATAAAAAGTAACATCATCAGTAACAAATAACGTTGAACTCATAAAAAAGGTCTTCAAAAAGTTCATGGAAATTCATATTATAAAAAGAACTATACAGGGATTCTGATTTTTTTGCACCAAAATAAACATCTTTTAATTCCATTTTCCACAAATTCTTTTAAGTCCCCTTGTTCATATGTGCTGATAGGATGCTATGAAAAGCCACTTCATCTATGTGTTTTTTTCCCTTAAATTCCATAATACCTTATCTAATCACGAGTATATAGAAGACAAGTCAAAATTAAGGAATATTCTACAAAATATATGCTCTGCCAAGATCATAAAAACCAGGGAAAGACTAAGAAATCATGATAACTAAGTACAATACAATACTTTGTACCACTGGAAACACAAAAAAGTTAAGGAAAAAAAGGTAAAATCCAAATAAAGCCTAGGGTTTACTTAATTAGACAGTGCCAAAGTTAATGTCTTAGTTTTAACAAGTGCAGTATGCTAAATGTAAGATGATAACATAAAGGAAATCTAGGAACTCTGAACTATGCTGACAATATTTCTTTAAATCTAAAACCATTAAAGACTAAATTTTTTTTTCAAAGTAGATATAATTCCAACAATGTCAAGAGTCACAGTAAACATAAATGGGCTTTTACACACTAAGAAAATGAATGACAGTGTGATTCTGGTAAGAAGAGAAAAAGAACATCTTTCCCACCCTTAGAAAAAGAGGGGGGTGGGGTAGGAAACAAGCTCACACCTTTCCTTGACTTCCACAGAGACATGAGATCTTATGGGAACCAACAGGCAAAAACCTAAACTTAAATTGACAAAAGTGCCAGAAGGGAGTGAAGAGCTACAACTACAGGCTTTCCTGTGAAAATAGATGCAAACAGACATCAGTAAGAGATGAACAAAAGTGAGCAACTGTTCAAGGTCAAGTGTTAACTGATAAGCATGTGAAGCCAGGAGTGGCTATAGCAGGTTAAACCACCAGCATCTCATATCAAATGTTGGTTCAAGTTTCAGCTGCTCAACTTCTGATGCAGTTTGCTGCTAATTTATCCAGGAGGCAGCAAATGATGACCCAAATACTTGAACCCCTGCCACTCCTGTGGGAGACCTGGGTGAAGTTTCTGGCTCCTGGCTTTGGATCGGCTGAGTCTTGGCTGTTGAGGGCATTTGGGGAGTGAGCTAGCAGATCGAAGCTTTTTCTTTTTCTCTTTCTCTCTGCTACTCTGCCTTTCAAATACTTAAGTATGTACATACAAAAAGTCAACGGAAAAATATAAATAAAATATATTAAAAAAAAGATTTATTTATTTATTTAAGAGGTAGAGTTAAAGAAAGTGAAAGGCAGAGACAGAATCTTCCATCCACTGGTTCACTCCCCAAATGGCCTCAAGGGCTGGGGCTGGGTCCATCCAAAGCCAGGAGCCAGGAGCCGGGAGCTTCTTCAGGGCCTCCCACGCGGGTGCAGGGACCCAAGGACTTGGGCCATCTTCCACTGCTTTCCCATGCCATAGCAGAGAGCTGGATCGGAAGAGGAGCAGCCAGGACTAGAACCGGTGCCCATGTAGGATGCCAGCACCACAGGCAGAGGATTAACCCACTGCACCACAACACACAAAAACAAAGTGTGAAGCCCCTGAGGGCCACAGAAAGTGAGGGTCTGCTCACTCTTCAGGGGTTTTCAACAAAAAATTAGTGAACATCCTGAGAAATCGCCCTTATGAAACTCACCTTGTAGGAGGAGAATCAGCTCAATTCCAGGGAGAGTCGGAGAAGTGTGTCTAGTTCCTATTTCTAGCTACAGAACAAAATCCGTACTTAATGTGGGAGGAGGGGCAACAAACATTGTAGCCATTGGGAAGGTTGCAAAAACTCAGACCTTAGGCAAATACAACAGGGAGGGGTGAGGGGAGAAAGAACACTAGCCTCAGGGAAAGGACAGGATACATACTGGGTCCAAAGTTACAACAATGGGGAGGGGCAGGAGTACTGAGTAGGACACAACCATGAGACATGAGCACATGATGCCTAAGACTAAGCCTTAATAAATAAAACAGCAGCTAAGGCACACTCCCTTTCAACCACCACCAGGCTAAAAATATCATATAGCACTAGCAAGTAACAAAGCAATGAGAGAGGAGAGGGACAATAATGTGAAGAGACCTTCTCTGGGACAGGGCAAGGGGAAGACAACAGACAGTGACATATTCATTCAGGAAAACCATTTAGGCTGTGATTTCTGCAGGACACCCTGCTCCTGAGGTTACATGTGTCACTCAGAAAAATAAGCCACTTTCCCTGCCCTGAACCACATAGCAAAAAAGCAGAGGTTTTTGCCCAAGGGGAGAGGCAGGCTGCAATAGAAAGAGAGCTCTGGAGGCATTAGCAAAGGAAAGTGACTTAATTTGGAACACAATGGGAGAAAGTAAAAGCCTAGGGATGTTCCCAATTACAATAGACATTTTGGCAGTAAGCAATTAAGAAGAAATTGGTCACTCCTAGAGGGCAACAAGCTAAAGAAACACTAGCTAGAAGAGCTGAAGAGTAAGAAGCACTCTCCTGGGGTCTGAACCAACCTCAAAGACTGGTGTAAGGGGTGAAGGGGAAAAAAAAATCTTCCTCTTTGCTCTCTGAAGGTTCATGAATTGACAAAAGACAGATCAAACAGGAGAAAAAGACTCACACATTTATTATGTGCACAAAGGCCATCATAAAGTGTAATTACCAGCACAACATGAATCAGAGGCTTATACAAGAGTGCTTCAAAAAGTCTGTGGAAACGTCTGAGCTTATTTTGGCACAGAACATTTTTTTCACAATATGTGGAAAATGTGTATTATGAAAACACCAAGCAAGGATTTCCCAAAAGATCGCTCCAAAATAAACGCCTACTTTTAATTCATTTTTTTCTATGCACCTTTGAAGTATCCTCAGATATTTCTTTTCCATAGGGGAGGAAGAGAATGGGGTATACAGGTAAGTTTTAGGGGAGTAATAAGTGATATTTAGGGGAACTTAATGGGTTTTGAGGCTCACACACTGGGACACTGTTCTTTGGGCTGGCAGAACAATGGATTTTATGTTTTTCTTTGCAATACTCCATCAGACAGAAATCAGTCTGTCCAAGTGTGGTGACAGAATTCAGTCTTTCTGCAATATGATTTTAGTTAAATGAAAACTCAGGGAAGGGACCAGAGGTAATTATTTCCTCTTTGGCAGATTTGGACTTGAAGTGAACAAGGAGATTCTAGAGTAAAGCCTCTTTCAGCATCCGCTACTCTGCAAATTCCTTTAGTTTACAATTATCAGCATATCATGGTATAATATTAATATTTGGGGGTGGCAATTCCTGGACTCCTTCACTGGTTTCAAATACTACCTTTGCAAAGGGGCCCAACTATATTTGGATAACACTGTGGAGCAATGTTATAACTTAGGGCATGGTCAAAAACAACAGAGCAATCAGTCTGAAATTAGTCCAACCTAATAGATGTGATAACAACAGAACAGTTTAAGTGAGAATTTAGTAAAAATAATATGAAAGAGAGCCCTGCTAAAACCAGTCATTCCATAGTGCTCAGGGCTGTTCTCTCTGAAGAAGGACATCAGAGAATGGACAATGTAGGTAGAAAACACATCACTGAAGGACCTGCCAAATCACTAAATAAATAAACAATACCAACAAACCCTCTACAGTGGATGGGGGTGAGTGGGTAGCAGTATCCAGAATCACTGTAATATATTACCTAAAATGTGCAGGTTCCAGCAAAAACTATGAAACAGACAGACAAATACACACACACACACACACACACACACGTGTGTAGGATTCATACAAGGGACAAAAAAGCAGGTTACAGAAAATTCCTTAGGAGGGTAGAACAGAGTATACAAAGAAGGCCTGAAACTGTTATTCTTAACAAAAGGCCAACAATGGCTATTAGCAGGCATCTGGGAACTTGGATTTCAAGAGGGTTCCCACAATTTCCTGCTAAAAATGATCACTTTGGCTAAACATTATAAACAATGTAGTTTATTTAAAACACCTACTTTCCTTCTGGCAAGTCTGGAATTTTGCTATGTGCTAACCATGGGGTGCATGCATATATGACCAGCCTCTAATAAAACCACAGACACTGAGCCTCTAATGATCTTTGCAAGTACACAAGAATTTTCATGAAGAAACCTACACTCTGGGCCAAATACTTATTTTAACAAATTGAAAGAATTCAAATTATATAAAATATGTTATTTGAATTCAACAAATTAAACTAAAAGTCAATAACAAGTATATCTGGAAAATCTTCAAATATATGGAAATTAAACAATATATGTATAAATGGGAGATCTCAATGTCTACCTGTCTCTGTCTGCCTTTCAAATAAATAGTTTGAAAGGTATAACAAAGGAATACTGCATGCCACTTAGTTTGTTATTCAATAACTCAGATGAAAGGAAGAAATTACTTGATAAATTATCAAGACTCAATATAGATAAGCAAAATTACACTATTTTATTGTTGAAATTGAATTCATAATTTAAAGCCATTCACCAAAAAGGGAAAAAAAAACACAGAATCATCAGGCCTAGACAGTTTTATTTGAAAGCCAATTCTTCCACAAAAAAGTTATAAACACTTCTCAACTATGAGTCAGCATTATCCTAATATAAAAATCAGGAAAAGAAAATGCAAAAAACTACGGATCAGCATTTCTCACTAAGTTAGATGCTATATTCTTCAACAAAATATTATAAAAATAATGTATAAACCACTAAAAAACCACTCTACAGTATTCACCACATCAATAAGCTAAAGAGAACCATATGATAATTTCTATTGATGCACAAAAAATGTTTAATGAAATTCAACATCTATATATGATTTTTGAAAAAATCCTCAGTAAACTAGATAGTGAAGAGAACTTCATGGGGAAAATCTGCATAAAAACTACAGTTAACACCATACTTATTATTGAAAGATTCTATACTTTCTCTCTTGGGTTATGAAAAAGGAAAGAATGTCTGCTCTTACCGTTCTTATTCAACATAGCACTGGAAATTCTACCCAATGCAGGAAGGCAAGAAAGGAAAAAAGAGAAAGATACACAGATTGGAAAGGAACAGAGCAAACAAATAATTACAAATATTTATCAGTAATACAGATGGAAAATTCTTCATGAAAATATCACCAACTCAATGGGTCAGCATTGTGGCATAGCGGGTAAAGCTAATGACTGCAATGTTGGCATCCCATATGTCCCATCTGCCCCACTTCCATTCCCACTGACCTGGGAAAAGCAGGGAAAGATGGCCCAAGTGTTTGGGCACCTGCCACCCAGATAGGAGAATCAAAGAAACTCCTGGCTTCGGCCAGGCCCAACATTGGCCATTGCAGCCATCTGGGGAGTGAACCAGTGGATGAAGATCTGTTTCTTCCTCTCTCATTCTGTAACTCTTTCAACATAAATAAATATTTTTTAAAAAAATCAACTCTAATCTACCAATACATGTCAAAAATAATGTCACAGGCAAATGGAGTTAGAGGAATGCAAAGGAGGCTAAACTTAAAAAAAAAAAAACCATAATCATCTCGATTGATGCATTAAAAAATTATTCGACAAAATTCAACATTTTGGGAGCAGTATTGTAGCACAATAGGGTTAACCTGCCATCTGAGACACCAGTATCCCACAGGAGCACAGGTTTGAGTCCTGGCTGCTCCACCTCCAATCCAGCTCTCTGCTAATGTGCCTGGGAAAGCAGCAGAAAATGGCTCAAGTGCTTGAACTCCTGCTACCCATATGAGAGACCAAGATGGAGTTCCAGGCTCCTGGCTTCAGCCTGATTCAACCCCAACCTTTGTGGCCATTTGGGAAGCAAACAAGCAGGTAAAAGATCTCTCTTGCCTTCGCCCTCACCCTCTCTCTAACTCTGCCTTTCAAATAACTAAAATAAATCTGTTTTAAAAAACCAACATTCTTTCATAATAAAAACAAATAGGAAAAGAAGGAAATACTAACACGAGAAAGGGCATGTACACAAAAATCTCATCAATGTTTAAAGCATGAAGCATTGCCCTTTAAGATTTGAACAAAGACAAGTCCTTTTTACCACTCTGATCCCACACAGTAACAGAAATTCTAGTCCATGCAATAAGGGTTGGAAAAGAAAAAAAAAAAAAGAAAAAGAAAAAGAAAAAGGAAGCAAATTGACTGAAAATGAAGAAATGTATTCCTAGCTACAGACACAATCGTCTACAGAGAAATTCCCAAGGAATGTAACAAAGAGGACAGGAAATAATAAACTGTTTTAATGAAGTAGTGCTATACAAGATCAATAATAAAATTCAATGTGTTGGGGGCCAGCGCTTTGGCATAGTAGGTAAAGACCCCATCTGCAGTGCAAGGATCCCATTTCACCAGTTCAAGTCCCGGCTGTTCCACTTCCAATCTCGCTCTCTGCTATGGCCTGGGAAAGCTATAGAAGATGGCCCAGGTCCTTGGGTCCCTGCACCCACATGGGAGACACAGAAGAAGCTCCTGGCTCCTGGCTTCAGATCAGCTTAGTTCTGGCCGTGTGGTCATCTGGGGAATGAACCAATTCTCTCTCTCTCTTTCTCTCTCTCTCTGCCTCGGCCTCTCTGTAACTCTGCCTTTCAAATGAATAAATCTTTGAAAAAAAAATTCAATGTGTTGAGATATATAAGCAACAAACTACTATCAATTGAAATTCTGGGAAGTCTCACTTATAGTAAAAAAAAAAATACAAAATACCTAGTATAAAACTAATAAAATTATATTCAGCATCTTTTTGCTGAAAACTAAAATCACAGAAGATCTAAATAAATTTTGATGCTTCTCAGATGGATCTATGGATGCAACATAATCCCAATCAAACTCCTAATAGAATTTTCTAGAAATTAACTAACTGGACCAAAAATGTACATGGGCCTTCTGGTTTATAGGCCATCATGCACACAGGTTAGACATTGTCACTCCATCCTAAAAACATGTATAAAGCTATACAAAATGAATATCAACAGTTCTTCTTAGCACCTTCAAAATGGGAGAGACAGATAAATAAAATGAATCACAACTTACCCCCTGTGAAAATAACAAGCCAAAACTTCTGTGGGAACCAGTACTGGAATAGGAAAAGCTAAATTCTAATGGATAAATAGAGACTCAAGGTGGATAAACCTGAAAGTTTAAAAACTCCAGGAGTAGGGTGAGGGCAGCCAAGAGAGAGCTTAGAAATTTGTATTACCTTTACCTCCAGGAGCTTCACTACCATGGTCTCACAGCGGATATCAGAGGAAAAGCCTGTATGCTTCCAGGAGGGGAAACACAAGTAACTGTATTCAAATACATATTACCATCTTTCATTTTGTAAAGTGGCTGTGTTAAGAGATGAGTACAAGACACTGTAAAACACAGAGCCCATCACTTGAGGGAGGAAGTCAGACAATGGATGGAAAACCTTTGCAGAAATTAAAAACCAGAGCCTGGGGCAGAGTGGGAGGCAACACGGCCTTTACTTGGAGCAGAGAAACACAGTACACCTGTTTTCCAAAGCAGCTGGAAAGTACCAGATACTCAGCTGCAGAGGGATGCTGGGGTCACAGCCTGACAGCTTTAAATATCTTTAAAACTGGGCGGGGCATCAACTGCCTTTTCCAGAATAGGCTAGGGAAGACAAGCCCAGTTTGGTTTTTAAGGCTTCCATCAGCTCTGTAGCCAGCAGCTGGTGGAGGGATATGCTGTCATGAGAGTACACCTGGTTTTTCCCAACCCAGTTGTAACGCCTGGGTCCACTGGATGGAGACAACAAAATTTGCTTGTTTACGGTCTGCTTGTTGATCATGTAGGTTTCCTGATCTCCACCCAGTGAATCGTCAGGACTCCACTCCCAAACAAGACATCATAGTCCTTCAGTGTATAAGACTTGTCTGTAAGATCTTCAAAAAACTCAGTCAAGGAGTCTGGCATCACCTCTGCTATTCTTTCATACATGGTCTTGTCTAGAGAGACTGGGTTGCTTGATGTTCTCAAATTCACTGAGACTGCTTTTCACATGCAGGATCTGGCCAAGGCACCAGAGAGTGCAGCCCCGGACGCCTCAGAGTCTGGCGGTCTCTGCTGGCTGTGGGGCATGGGCATAGGCATGGGCAGATCCCCAGGGTGTAGACCCGGCCAGAGGCCAGCAGCTGTGCGGTGCCCAAGGGTCCATGAGCATTCTGTTCGTAATAAGGCCTCCACTCAAGAAAAACTACTCAAAAAGTTCATAGGAAATGAAATTAAAAGATCCATTTATTTTGGCATAAAACAGTTTTGAAATCAAATGTAGTGTTTTTATAACTTGGTTTTTCCATGAGCTTTCTGAAAACCCATCCTATGCAACAGATTTCAAAATTTGTACCAAAATAAAATTATCTTTTAATTCCACTTCCCATAAACTTTTGAAGTCTCACCCTTTACTTTAGTGGGACAACAGAAATAGCCAACTCTAGCCCCTCTAGACTTCCTCTAGGGCTAAGAAAAATAGTCAACTCAGCCACCTTTGGCTATCACATTCCACCTATTCCACTGGGAGAAGGAGAGCACTAAGAAGCTCTTGTGAAATCCACAGTACGAAAGCATAGGTTCACTAAGGGAGTGAGAACTAAACAAAGGAATATAGAAACACTTCCCTTCCCCCACATCTTATCACTGAATCACTAAAAGCCTCTTTACTGAAACTTCCTTTTATCAGCACATCATGTTCGTCTTTCAAAAAAAATTACAGGGGCCAGTGGCATGGCATAGCGGGTAAAGCTGCCACCTGCAGTGCCGGCGCCGGTTCAGTTCCCGGTTGCTCCACTTCTGATCCGGCTCTCTGCTATGGCCTGGGAAAGCAGTAGAAGATGGCTGAAGTGCTTTCGCCCCTGCACCCTCCTGGGAGACTCGGAGGAAGCTCCTGGCTCCTGGCTTTGGATCGGCGCAGCTCCGGCCATTGCGGCCAATTGGGGAGTGAACCATTGGATGGAAGACCTCTCTCTCTGCCTCTCCTCTCTCTGTGTAATTCTGACTTTCAAATATATAAATAAAACTTTTTTGAAAAATTACAAGGCATTTTTTTTTTTACAAGGGAGAAACCCCATTTTGAAGAGATGGAATAAGCATCAGTACCAAAGTAAGATACATGTCATGGGTATTGAAATGATCAGACTGGGAATTTAAAATAACTATGACTGGTGCTGGCATGGTGCTGGCATCCCATTTGAGTGCAAGTACAAGTCTGGGCTGCTTCACTTTTGATCCAGCTCCCTACTGACATGCCTGGGAAAGCCTCGGAAGGTGATCCAAATGCTTGAGTCACTGCCACCATGTGGGAAACTCAGATGAAGTTCCAGGCTCCTGGCTTTAGCCTGGTCCGGCTCTGGCCATTGTGGCCATTCGGAGGGTGAACCAGTGGATGGAAGATAACACTCTCTCTCTCTCTCTTTCTCTCTTTCTCTCTCTCTCTCTCTGTGTGTGTGTGTGTGTGACTCTGCTTTTTCAATCAATAAAATAAATTTTAAATCTTAAAATAACTATGATTGAGGGAGACATGGGGCACCAGTTAAGATATTACTTGGGATGACTACATCCTGTATCACAGTACCAGTGTTTGAGTTCTGGCTTCACTTCCAGTTCCAGTGTCTGGCTAATACACATCCTGGGAGGCAACAGGTACCTGGATCCCTGCCAACAAATCTGGCTTGAGTTCCAGGTTCCCAACTTGGGGCTGGCAACAGCCCTAGCTGTTGCAGGCATTTTGTGAGTAAACTGATGGATGGCAGATCTCTTTCTCCTTCTAACTCTTACTTTAATAAAATAAATTGAGTATATGAATTGAAAATGATAATTTGGGACCAGCATTGTGGTGCAGTGAGTTAAGCCACCACTTGTTAGGTTGACTTGAATTGGCACCCACGTGGTATGCCTGCATCATAGGCGGTGCCACAATACTGGGTCCTTGATTGCTAACTTTTAAATTTTTATTAGAATTTCCATCTTTTTGCTTATATTCATTATACATGATTTTGCTTTTTGTCTTTTCTAGAACCTTTAGAATGTTGTAGTTATTTATTTATTTTTAAAGTCAGAGTTACAGAGAGAGGGGAAAGACAGAGAGAGAGAGAGAGAGATGGTCCATCTGCGGTTCACCCTCAGATGGCCACAACAGCCAGCGCTGAGCCAGGAGCTTCATCCTGGACTCCCTCATGGATGTCATGGGCCATCTTCTGCTGCTTTTCTCAGGCTGTTAACAGGGAGTTGGATCAGAAGTAGAGCAGCCAGGACACAAACCAGCCCCCTTATGGGATGCTGGGGTCTCAGGCAGCAGCTTTACCTAATACACAATATGTGCCCCAGGAAACATTTTTTAAAAGAACAAATTAAATCTAAAGAAAGTAGAAATATAATAAAAAACGGAGATCAATAAGACTGAAAATAGGAAAACAATTGAAAAACTCAATGAAATCAGATACTGGTTCTGTCAAAAGATTAAGTACAATCAATAAGCCTCCAGCCAGGCCACTAGGAAAAAAAAAAGAGAAGATGACACAAATTATGAATATGAGAAATGAGAGGGGACATCACTACAGATTCATGGGAATTATAAGGATAATAACAGAATACTTTGAGCAAATCTGTACCCATAAGTTTGATAAACCTCGATAAAATGGACCAGTACTCTGAAAGAGACAATGTGCCAAAACTCACAGGAGAAACAGATAATCTGATTAACCCTGAATCTATTGGAAAACATTGAATCACTAATGAATAAACTTTATTTTTTTTTTTTTTTTGGACAGGCAGAGTTAGACAGTGAGAGAGAGAGAGAGAGAGAGAGAGAGAAAGGTCTTCCTTTTTCTGTTCGTTCACCCCCCCAAATGGCCGCTAGGGCCAGGAGCCAGGTGCTTCCTCCTGGTCTCCCGTGCGGGTGCAGGGCCCAAGGACCTGGGCCATCCTCCACTGCCTTCCCGGGCCACAGCAGAGAGCTGGACTGGAAGAGGAGCAACCAGGACAGAATCCAGCGCCCCAACTGGGACTAGAACCCGGGGTGCCGGCGCCACAGGCGGAGGATTAGCCTAGTGAGCCGTCGCGCCGGCCATGAATAAACTTTCAAAACAGAAAGCAACAGGGACATATGGATTCATTCTACCAAATATTTAAGGAAGAAGTTCTCTACAATTGCTTCTATAACATGTGAGGATACTTTAAGAAATTCATGGATGGATGGAATTAAAAGATGTTTATTTTAGTGAAAAAACTTTCAAAGCCATTCACATAAGCAATAGGGATACTTCTTAACTCGCTTCATTGAGCTCAACATAACCCTAATACCAAAAACAAAGACATTGCAAGAATAGAAAATTCCACACCAATATCTCTTTTAAACATAGATGTAAAAATCCTCAAGAAAGTATTAGCAAATTGAATATAACACTACATGAAAAGAATATACACCTTGAACAACTGGGGTTTATCTCAGATTTGCAAGGCTGGTTTAACATTAGAAAATCAATTAATGTAATCCATCGCATTAACAGGCTAAAGAAGAAAACTCACATAATCATATAAACAAATGCAGAAAATGATTTTACAAGACTCAACACCCATTAATGGTAAACTCCTCTCAGCAAACTAGAAATAGAGGGGAGCTTCCTGAACTTGTTAAAGAGCATCAACAAAAAAAACTCACACCTCATATCTAGTGAGAAAATAAGTTTCCTCACTGAGATCAAGAACAAGGCAAGGATGTTTCCTTGCCACTCCTTTGCAACATCATGCTGGATATCTTAGTAATGCAATAAGCCAGAAGAGGATATAAAAGGTACACACATTGGGAAGGGAGAATTTATCTGTCTTTATTTATAGATGACATTATCATCTATATATGAATTTCTAATGAATTGACCCCCTCCCTGCAAAAATTAAAAAAAACTGCAAAAAAATTCCTAGAACTATTAACCAATTGCAGAAAGACTGCAGGATACAAGGCTATTAGCAAATCACTTCCCTATATACCAGCAATGAGTAAGTGAAATTTGAAGTTAAAAAACAAAATAATATATATTAGTACCCTCCCTGCAAATAAAATACTTAAGGTGTAAAGTGACAAAATATGTATAGGGCCTATATGAGGAAAACTAAAAAAATCTGATGAAATAAATTTTAAAAAGAACTATATGAACTATATAAATGGAAAGAAATTCCATATTTGTGAAATAGATACTCCATATTGTCAAGATATCAGTTCTTCCCAAATTGACCTATAAATTCAATGCAATCTCAGTCAAATTCTCAGCAAAATCGCGGGTATCAACAAACTGTTAACTTTATATAGAGAGGTAAAAGAACTAGAATAGCCAACAAAATATTGAGGAGGAAGAATAAAGTCAGAGGACTGATACTACTCAACTTCAAAACTTAATATAAAGCTACAATATCCAGTGTCCTATTGGTGAAGGAATAGACAAATGAATCAATGGAAAAGGATAGAGAACAGAAATAGATTCAAATACATATAGTCAACTAATCTTTGAAGAAGGAACAAAGGCAACATAATGGAGCAACCAATAGTGCTGGAATAGCTGACATGTACACATGCAAAACAATGAATCTAAATGCAGACCCTTCACAAATATCAACTCAAAATAGGTCATAAATCTCAGTGTAAAATAGAAAACTGTAAATAGAATTCCTAGATGATAACATCAGAGAAAAGAGGCATTCTTGATTATGACAATAACTTTCTAGATACAGCATCAAAAGCATGAAATAAATCATGGGCAAACTGGACTTCATTAAAATTTAAGAAATTCTACTCCACAAAAGATACTGTCAAAAGAATAAGACAAGCCACAGAACAAAAGAAAATATCAGCAAAATGCCTACCTACTTGATAAAGGACTGTAATCCAAATACACAACAGTGGTTAAAAATCAATAAGTACATAACTTGATTTTAAAAATGAGCAGGGGGCAGGTGTTTGGCAAAGCAGTGAAGTCACCATTGGGAATGCTCACATCCCATATTGGAGTGCCTGGTTTGAATCTGGGCTCCTCCACTGCTGATCCAGCTTCCTGCTGATGTTCATGCTTGGAGGCAGCAGATGATGGTTCAAGTACCCAGATTGAGTTCCAGGCTCCTGACTTCAGCCTGGCTCAGCCCTGGAAGGCATTTGGAGAGTAAACCAATGAATGGAAGATTTCTGTTCTTCATCTCTCTGCTTATCTGCCTTTCACATAAAATGAACATAAATGTTTAAAACTTTTAATAGGCAAAATATCTCAATAGCAATCTCACCAAAGAACTTAAACAGATGGCAAAGCATATGAATTACATGCTCAACATGTCATTAGGGAATTGCAAATTAAAACAATGAGATCCTACTGTACATAATAAAACAGTAAAAATCAAAAACACTGATAAAAACATGCTGGAACAATAGGAACTTTCAATCATTGCTGGTGGGAATGCAAAATAGTATGCAACTTTGGAAGAGAATTTTGCAGTTTCTTATAAAACCAAATATACTTTTAACATATGACCTAGCAAACATGCTTCTTGGTATTTTTCCAATTGAGTTGAAAACAGGTCCCTCAAGAAGATCTGCACACAAATGTTTATAGGAGCTTTATTCGTAATTGTTAACACTTGGAAGCAACTGAGATGTCCTCTGGAAAATAAATCAATAAACTAGTACATCCAAACAATGGAATATTGTTAAACACTAAAAAGAAATGAGCTATCAAGCCATGAAAAGACATGGAGAGGGGCAGGTGTTTGGCATAGTGGTTAAAGCACTGTTTGGTATACCTGCATCACATATTGGAGTGCCTGGATTTCATTCTCACATTTCCTTCTGATTCTAGTTTTCTACTAATGTACACCCTGGGCGGTAGCAAAGTGATATGTCAATTAATTGGGCTACTTCCACTCATGTGGGAGATCTGGATGGAGTTTCCAGCTCTCAGCTTTGGGCTACCTCAGTCTCAGCCATTTCAGCAACTTGGGTCCTGAGCCAGTGAATGAGAGATCTGCCTGTCCATGTCTCTCTCACCTTCTCTTTGGGAAGTGAACCAGTGAATAGGAAATCTCTCAAATAAAAATAAAACTAAATTTCTTTTTTTTTTAAACTAAATTTCTAAAATACACAGAGGAACCTTTAAAGCATATTACTTAATAAAAGAAGCCAATCTTAAAAGCCTACACACTGTATGATTCCAACTGTCTGACTGTATGGAAAGACAAAACTACAGAGATAATATTAGTAATTATCAGAGGCTAGTAATAGGCAAGAGAGGGACGAATGACGGACCCACTGGTGTTGTGACACAGAAGCTTAAGCTGCCAATTGTGACATAGGCATCCCATATGAGAATCAGTTGGAGTCCCAGGTGCTTCACTTCGAATCCAACTCCCTGCTAATGCACCTGGGAAAGCAGTGGAAGCTGGCCCAAGTGCCTGGGCCCCTTCCACACACATGGGAGACTGGAATGGTGCTCCAGGCTCCTGGCTTCAGCAGCCATTTGGGGAGTGAACCAGCGTATGGAAGACCTCTCTCTCTTTCTCTCTGCCTCTCCTCTCTCTGTGTAAGTCTGCCTTTCAAATAAATTAATAAATATTTAAAAGAGAAAGATGTGGGGTAGGGGGGGCGGTGAGAAACGAGCAAAGCACCAAGGATTTTTAGGGCAGTGAAACTAGCCTACATGATATCATAATGGTAGATATGTCATTGCACTTTTGTCAAGATCCACAGAATATACACCACCAAGAGTGAACCCTAATGTAAACTATGGGCTTTGGAGGATGTGGATGTAGGTCCATTGATTATAATAAACATACTAATCTGGCAAAGCATTTTGGTAGCATGGGAGGTTGTGCAGGTGACAGAGAACAGAGCATGAAAGCACTATATGTACTTTCAGCTCAATTTTTCTGTGAACCTAAAACTTCTCTAAAAGAAGAAAGTCTATTTAAAATATACAAGGGCACTTCAAAAAGTCTGTGGAAAACTGGAATAAAAAGGTCAATTTATGTTGGTGTGAAAATGTTTTAAATCCATGCATAGTTTTTTACCCTTGTATATAGAAAGGAACTGGAATAGCCAAAAGTTTTGAAAAAGAATAAAGTTGCAACACTCACACTATTCCTTTCCTCCCTTATTATACAGTATTGACAATCTGAAAGAGACATAGCAATAGAATGGAATAGGGTGTCTAGAAGTAGATCCATACATATACAGGCAATAAATGTTGGCCATCAGCACAAAGATAATTCACGGAAGGAAGCTCGGGCTTCTCAACAAACACTGCTGGAGTTATTAGAGGATGGGGAAAAATATTGACTTACAAGGGAACATGACAGATTTTTTTTTCAAGGTTATATAAAATTTTATACTTTGATTGTAATCACAGCTACACGATAGAATGCCTTTATGAAAACTCATATTAAGGAGGGTGAATTTTACATAATTTATTCTTCAACAAACCTAAATAAAAATTTTTAAAAAACACTACAGAGTGAGCAAGCCAAAATCATGATGTCAACATATGAACACAATGGAAAGGATCAGCAGTGAATATGTGCATATAATAAAGCTGAATTCAGGGTGGAGGTAGGAAGGCATGTGTATAAAAAAAGGTCACATCTTAGTTTTTCAGACTGGGCAGTCAATAGAAAATGGCTAAAATGTAGAAAAATTTTAAAATCTATTTCACCAGGATGTACTTTTCTTGAAGGGAGGAGAGAACTTCCACTTTGCTTAGGGCCCTGTCTAAATACTGACAGAGATTGTACACTCTAAAGGCTTCCATGGACTTGGCAACTCATGACAAGTGCCTTGGGTGATCACTGATGTCATACATCAGAGTGTTAATTTTTTTTAAAGAAATATTTTATTTATTTGAAAGACAGAGTTATAGAGAGAAGTCGAGCCAGAGAGAAAGAGGTCTTCCATTCCACTGGTTCACTCCCCAAATGACCACAACGACCAGAGCTGAGCTGATCGAAGCCAGGAGCCAGGAGCTTTTTCCGGATCTCCCATGTGGGTGCAGGAGCCCAAGGACTTGGGCCATCTTCTACTGCTTTCCCAGGCCATAGCAGAGAGCTGGATCATAAATGGAGCAGCCGGGACTCGAACCAGCACCCATATGGGATGCCAGCGTTGCAGGCTGGGGCTTTAACCTGCTGCGCCACAGTGCTGGCCTCATAACAATGTTAATTGCTAAATTAACATTAGGAGTCACTGTACACTTACTCCCCATGCAGGACCTCTGTCCTTAATGGATTGTACTATGAGAATTAACTGTAAAACTTGTTCTTAAATAATTTTTTATATTTTGTGTGTATGTATGCAGATTGTTGAAATCTTTACTTGGTGTACAGTTGGTGTTCTGTGTATAAAGTTAATTGAAAATGAATCTTAATGGTGAATGGGCCTCGGAATGGGAGGGGGGGTGGGAGTACAGGGTGGGAAGAATCACTATATTCCTAAAGTTGTACTCATGAAATTTGTACTCATTAAATAAAAGGTTTCTTTGGGAAAAAAAAAATCTGTTCTACCATATTATTTAGGTATATGGAGGTGAATAAGAAAAGAATCAATTGAAAGTTCAAGTGGTTTGGTTGCCTTTGAGAATGAAAAGTTGCAGATTGGAATTCAGATCACTTTTTTAAAAAACTATATAACTCTACTATATGCATGTATGACTTTGAGTTTTAAATTTGAAATTTTCCAAGTACACCTACTTCTTGAATATCAAAACAAAGAGATCTCATGTAGTTCTTTTGTAACAACATCTACTGCCCTCTTGCATGCTATTCCATCCCTGGAATTTAGTAACCACTACTCTATTCTCAGTTTCTATAACTTTGTCATTGTACTATTATATAAATGGCATCATATAGTATGTAACCTTTTGACATTGTCTGTGTTTATTCAGCAAAATTCTCTGGGGATTTATCCAGGTTGCTGGGTTATCAGCTTTGTTCTTTTTTATTTCTAAGTAGCATCTCGTTATAAATGTGGCACTTTTTACTTAGCCATTTATCCATTAAAGGACATCTGGGCATTTCTATATTGGCCCTATTATGAATAAACATGCCATGAATATTCATATACAAATTTTTATGTAGACTTCAGTTTTTGTATCTCTGTGATGAGCACCCAAGAGTGAAAATGCTTGGTTGTATGGCAGTTGCATGTAAGAAAATGCCAAAACTATTTTCTAGAGTGGCTATACTATTTTATACTTCCATCAACAATGTTTGAGTAATCCAAAGTCTCAGCACCCTAGCCAATACTTGATGTTATTTTATTATATAATTGTATATATTTTATTTTATTATTCTGATAGCTGTACAGTGATACTTCCTTCTAATTTGCATTTCCAAAATGGCTAATGATGTTGATCTTTTTATTTTTGTATTTGCCATCTGCATGCCTTCTTCCATGAATTAGCTCTTTAAGTTTTTTGCCAAATCCCCATTTCTGTCCCATTATTGAGTTTCTAGAGTTTTTTATGCATTCAAAATAGTACTAATTAGCAAGATACACAGTTTACAAATAAATTCTACTCTACAGTTTCTTCATTCTCTTAACAGAGTCTTTGGCAGAGATAGAGTTTTTAATTTTGATGAAGTTTAATTCATCAGTTCTTTTACGGACTGCACTTTTAAAGTTAAATATAAGAATTCCTATTTGTACCATCTGAATGACCACTATGTTCTGGTTCTGTAAGCCCCAATCATCCCACAGCACTCACTTCACTGCTAAAAAGGTACAACTTCAAAATGGCACCAGAAAACAGTATCTGGATACCCAAGAAGGGCTGCGTTTATCCTGCTGCAAAATAAAAAGGGAGATATCAATGAAAGCTAAGTTTCTTTTTAGTCTGGTGCATTCAGGTATAATAACTAATTACCATTGCTCTTTGTTCTTTTAAGCTAATGTCAAACATAGAAACAAATTTAAGTGTTATGAATTATTTTTAAAAATTTATGTAGGGGCTGGCACTGTGGTGTAGTGGGTAAAGCTGCCGCCTGCAGTGCCAGTATCCCATATGGGTACTGGTTTAAATTCCAGCTGCTCTACTTCCAATCCAGTTCTCTGCTATGGCCTGGGAAAGCAGTAGAAGATGGCCCAAGTCCTTGGGCCTCTGCACCCACGTGGGAGACCTGGAAGAAGCTCCTGGCTTCAGATATCTCTGGCTGTTGCGGCCAACTGGGGAGTGAAGTAGCAAATGGAAGACCTCTCCCTCTCTCTCTGCCTCTCCTCTCTCTGTGTAACTCTTTCAAATAAATAAATAAATCTTTTTAAAAAATTATGTTGACAGTTATTTTATCTAAAAACTTTTAAAAAATTTTTTAAGATGTATTATTTTTATTTATTTGAGAGACAGAGTTACAAAGAGAGGTAGAAACACAGAGAGAGGTCTTCCATCCACTGGTTCCCTCCCCAGATGGCCGTGACAACCCGAGCTGCACTGATCCGAAGCCAGGAGCCAAGAGCTTCTTCCAGGTCTTCCACGTGGGTGCAGGGGCCCAAGGACTTGGGCCATCTTTTGCTGCTTTCCCAGGCCATAACACAGAGCTGGATTGGAAGAGGAGCAGCCAGGACTAGAAACGGTGCCCATATAGGATGCCGGCATTTCAGGCCAGGGCTTTAACCCGCTGTGCCACAATGCCGGCCCCTAAATTTATTTTCATTTGTTTAAAAGGGGGAGAGAGAGAGAGAGAGAGAGAGAGAGAGAGAGAGAGACCTCCTAGCTGGTTCACTCCCCAAATGCCCTCAACAGCTGGAGCTGGGGCTGGGGCTGGGCCAAGCCAAGCACAGGAGTCACAAACACCACCCAGGTCTCCAATGTGGGTGGCAGGGACCCATGTACTTGAGCCATCACCTGCTGCCTCCTAGGGCATTAGCAGGAAGCTGGGAGTTGAACATAAGCACTCCAATATAGGATGTGGGATCCCAAGCACTGGCTTAACCATTGCACTAGGCCAACCCCTAGTTTGCTTTTAAATATTATTCACAGTTATGTTCCAGAATATTTTAATGGAAGAACCGGAACTATACCTCTTAATTTTACAAAGGGAGTCAATGGGAAAACAGGAGTATTTCCAAATAAATTATGAGGAATGCTGCTACTGTACAAAT
Source organism: Oryctolagus cuniculus (assembly GCF_964237555.1). Taxonomy (NCBI): domain Eukaryota; kingdom Metazoa; phylum Chordata; class Mammalia; order Lagomorpha; family Leporidae; genus Oryctolagus; species Oryctolagus cuniculus. The sequence continues at coordinate 53,764,780 of NC_091453.1, read as the reverse complement.
TATTATACTCTTAAATTGTTATAGTCTATTTAATGTGATATAACTCACATTGCACAAATAGCTATCTTTAATGACAAATTCTAGTTTGTTATGTTTCTCTATAACACATTCTCTTAACAATCTGCACCCTTGAATACTATGAATAATCAAACACAGTTCTTGCAAATGAACCAATCACTTTAAAAAGCTAGCAAAAATAAAATGGGATCAAATACCACTCTCATTAAGAAATATTCAAAATTAACATAGAAGTAGTCAATGAAATTTCAAACAGCAAAACAGTAAAATGTTTGGCTTTATATAGATTTCATCAAGTATTCTGCCTTCTAAGGGCTTAAAGTTCAAAATCAAAAATGTTCCAGGCCGCAACCTATAGGGTTATCCTACTAACAAAGTCCAGGCCCTGTACCTAAGTAATTGCTAAATTGCTTTGCATGTTTCAGCTTAATATAATCCCACTAATGTGATACCAGAAATGACTGATACATCTATGAAAAATTTCATTTCCTTCAGATGCCTCCAAGGCAACTAAAGTTCATGGGTTTTGTCTAGTTATAAGTGCAGGTTCAACTCCTCTGGAAATTGAGTTTTTTTTTTTTTAGTTTTTTCCCCTCAACTTTAAGCATCTTGCTTATGAAACATTCATTGTTTGCCTGAGATTGTTTCCACCACCAGCTGCCTACCTCCTTTTCCAATGGCATATAATTTATTTCTCTGACTACTCTGCTTTCTAGATTCTCTTCTCAATTAAGAAGCAAATTCTATTGGCCCCTATTATAGTAATCCAGATAACAAACAGCCACTTAAATTTTCTTCTTTTTCAGCAACTTTTGTTTTCAAATTTTATCATCAATATTTACAAAAAATAGTCCATGCTAGAAGCTTATATGTCACAAAAGTTTAATAAATGCTTGGGGAAAATAATCACTAAGTTTAAAATAATGGTTACCTCTGGGGGTGACAGGGGAGATGCAATCAAATATAAGTATAGAGGGGCCGGCACGGTGGCGTAGAGGGTAAAGCCGGCACATGCAGTGCCGGCATCCTATACGGACACTGGTTTGATTCCCGGCTTCTCCACTTCCAATCCAGCTCTCTGCTATGGCCTGGGAAAGCAGCAGAGGATGGCCCAAGTTCTTGGGCCCCTGCACCCAGGCGGGAGACCTGAAGGAAGCTCCTGGCTTCAGATAGACACAGCTCTGGCCATTGTGGCCAACAGAGGGAAGACCTCTCTCTCTCTCTCTCTGCCTCTCCTCTGTGTAACTCTGACTTTCAAATAATAAATAAATCTTTAAAAAAAAAGATAAGTATAGAGCATTCAACTCTAATGATAATGTTTTGTTTTTTATACTGGGTGGTGAGAACAAAGGTTTATTGTATTATATATTATGTTTGTATATGTCTTAAGTATTTCATAATATACATAGAAAGCCTCCCCACCCCCACAAAAACAATCTTAGATTCCTCCATCATCCTCACATCACCAACTTACTTCTTTCATAAATCCATCATAATATCTTCTAGGTCAAAAGAGTCAAAATGTTCCATATTAATACACCACAATTTATTTAAACATTTTCCTATTGATAAATACAGCAACCTGGATACACAGGTTGTTTCCAGTTACTTGTCACAAGAGCAAAACTATACAAGCAAGCTTATTGACATGTCTTTAAATACTGGTACTTTCACTTTTGTAAGATGTTTTCTTAAAAATCAGTTTCAGTATATGGTCAAATGATATCTGTAATTTTTATTTATCTAAATACTACCTGATTAGTTTTCCAAAAGGTTTCAACAATTCATAGTGAAATATGGGCACTTAACTTAAATTTCTTTTAAACTGATAAGCATTTAACAACAGCTTAGATTTCGTTCTTTACTGTCTTCCCCACAAAGTAAATATGTTATGCTTAACATTACTTTTACCAAGAGATTTGAACATGTGGAAATTTAGATCTTTTCTCCTTATTCATGGCATAACCAACCTAGCAATCCACAAAATGTGGCAAGTCCCCCAAAGATTTCTTTACACACACATGCACATATAAATCTGAGATGCTTCAAGAACAAGTGTCCTCATTTGCAGTATATATGGAGGGCACAGGAAAAAAAATTAATCTAGACCATATTGAGTACATTACCAGCAGGCTGGTTGATCAGAACTACAAAGGTTGGATGCAAAAGGCACAAAGAAGGAAATATGGAACAGTAGGCCCAAGAGGTTAGGCTGTTCCTGAGAGTGCTCTGGGGAGATGGACTATTTCATTATGGAGCAGCACAATGTCGATTAAAACCCATTTAGGCAAGGAAAACACAGAGAACGACCCAGAATCGCTTCTAGGAGCTGGCTTCTGCAACACGCTTGCCTTATCAGCGAAGCTAAGTTTGTAAGGAATATAAGGAATATTTTATCCAATATTTCCAAGAGATTAGAGAGAGAAAAAAATGCAATACAGGTCTGTTCCTCCCTCTCCCCTTCCCCTTAAGCCACTGGATTCCCAAAGCATGTAGCCTCACCCGGCCGCCTATTTAGCCGATGTCAGGCTCAGCACTCACCATAACACAAAAACTAGCAAATTTCTGGATTTTCATTAGTAGATTCATCCTTTGGCTGCCTTGCCACCTCTGATAAGCAGGTACCCTCTGTAAATGCCACCATCTCAAGCCTCACACCAGCTCTCGGGCACAGGCCAAAGAAAGCCTGGGGTGGCCACCACAGGCAAATAAGCCCCGCACCCAGCCCCTGTGCACTACCAAAATGGCTCGGCTGGCAACGTGAACCCAGCTGCCCTGTGGCCCCGCCCTCAATTTTACTGACGTTTCCTTTCGCAGCCCTTGTTATCTCCTCTGAAATGCCCTTGTTCCTCCTTTTCTGTCCCTAGATTTCTTTTTTCTTTTTCCATTCCAAATTTCTTTTACCTTTGCTCGGGCCCCTTTCTTCTTTCCAGATCTCTCACGCAATTCAACTTTGCCTTACAATAAGACAAAGTTGCCATTTACTTTTGTTATCTAAGTTACCACAACATAAGGTACCCTAAGAACTGAGTTTCCCTGTTTAGTAGATGATGAAAGTTAAGACCCAGATAGGTTAACTAATTTCCCAAAAATTCTGACAACTTTTGGAAGTGAACCTATTTTTTTTCTCTTGAATAAGCCCAGTATTCCTATAGATCATGGTCTGTTTCAGGCAGCTAATTGAAAATGTGGGAAAACTGAGGTCACAGATGGGAAGGATTTTGGCCTAAAGTCGGTGAATCAGCGAATGGCAAAACTAGATTGAAAACAAGCCGCTTCCTTTGTGCAACAGAAGGGGTTGGAGCCTGAAAAGTCCTTTATCCCTCTTCTTTTAGACTCAGCTCAACTCCTGACTACTCTAAGAGGTCTCTAAATTTACCAAACCATTTCTCTTTTTTTGGCACCTCTCTATGAAAGAAAATACAAGGGAATTTCAAAAAGTTAGTGGAAATTATAATTAAAAAATAAACTTATTTTGATGCAAAAATAGAATTTCTGCATAATTTGTGAAAATGTATATAATGAAAAAAGTGAATGAATTCCAATTCTTTGTATAAAAATAAGCTTATATTTTGATTCTGTTTTTCTACACACTTTTTTTTAAAAAAGATTTATTTATTTTACTTGAAAGTCAGAGTTACACAGACAGAGAGAGAGAGAGAGAGAGAGGTCTTCCATCCACTGGTTCACTCCCCAGATGGCCACAACGGCTGGTGCTGCACCAATCCGAAGCCAGAAGCCAAGAGACTCCTCTGGGTCTCCCACGTGGGTGCAGGGGCCCAAGGACTCAGGCCATCCTCTACTGCTTTCCCAGGCCATAGCAGAGAGCTGGATTGGAAGTGGAGCAGCCAGGTCTTGAACTGGCGCCCATATGGGATGCCGGCACTAAAGGCGGTCTACACACTTTTATTTATTTATTTACTTATTTTATTTTATTTGAAAGGCAAAAGAGAGACAGACATAGAGATCTCCATCTGTCATTTACTCCTCAAATGCCCACAACAGCTAGGGCAGGGCTAACCCAAAGCTAGCGGTGTGTCTTTATATATATATGTATATATATAATGGAATATATATAGAATTATATATAAATATATAATATGTATGTATTTGTATATAAAATCCCTTTGGTTTAAGGCTTTATACTCATAATAAGATGTGTATAGTATTTTTTCTTTTTTTAACGAGTTAACAGCAACATTTTAATGTGAGAAAAGTTCAGAAACAAATTTATAATATTCTCAAAAAAAGAGTTCAGATTCAATGACTAAATTTGTATTTTCCTAAAACCTTCCCAAACATGAATTAGTGTCAAGAGTAAGAAACTGATCAGATAGTAAACATACCTGGAGATTTCTTTCAAAATCCCCAAAACAATCTACCACTATCACTCCCAAAATCTCTAATTCTATATAGTTTACAATCGATAAATTGCATTCAGAAGTCCAAAGCATTACCAAGTTGTGAAGCTAACAGATCCCACATAACACCCAGAACTCCCTGTCCTGTGCTAGAAGTTCTGGACTACCTGTGCTTTCTTCATTTCTGCCTGCCTTAGTCATCTCTAGTTTTCCAGGAAAAGAAGTTTAAAATATCACACGACCAACCTTAATTAACTTCAAAAAATTCCTGCTGGGAGGGTGCTCTGACTGACACAGGTGATGAACCACCCAGCAGAGCAGGCCCTGGGATTCTGCATCCCACTGACTCTCTCACTGGCTGTTGTGCTCACTGGGCTAGCTTAAGAAAACCCCTCCTCAAATGCTGATGTTTATTGCATGTTTTCAAGTACCAGCAATCTCAAATATCTTGTTTCAAATTCCTTTATAGCAAATATTGAAATAGTGTTCTCACAATTTTACATTTGAAAATACCGTGTAGGAACAAGATTACAGGAAAGAGAGGGTTTAAGGCAAGACATTCATTTGGAAAACTTAATTTTTCCCAATCACCCAGACCGACATGATTATCTGTCCACCTCTTCAGCACCTCGGGGTACACAACATGCATTCAGTCAGTGGCATGGGGGGCTGTGCGTGGCAGTGCCCCAGTGAAACAGGAAAAGACTTTAGATAAGGTGTGGCCGCAGGGACATGGCGTGGAAGGGGCTGTTTCACTCTGCTGCCCCATCTGGCTCACCCGTAAATTCCCTCTCTGCAACAGTCCCATTCCCCCCAGTCACTTTCTCCTCCGAAAGGTGCTTTCTCCGAAAGGACAGGCGTCTGTCCCCAAATGGTTGACGGAGGGCTCCCGGTCACTGCTTCAGCAATGAATGTCTAGAGGTTGTTCCTTGATTCTGACTACAAATATTGTTTGTGGTGGAAAAACTGTTCTGGCCCAAATTATTTTCACTTTCGTCAATTTTTTTTTGGATCAAGAGAGAGCGGAATGTTCTCATGTGTATTCTTTCCTCTTTGAGTTTTTTCCCACTGGTTCTGCTTGAATGTAGGTAAGTTCGAAACCAGATGGCTGCCAGCAACGCAAAGAGTTGGCACACTACAAAGTTGACAGAGCCCAAAATTCAGCCTCAGGGTGCCGAGGCGTGGGCGCCTCCCTGATGCGGAGGGATCTTCACAACAGCCCGCGTAAGCATGTTCTGCTCACGTCGAGCGATGCTCTGCTCGCGTCGCTGTAAAAGCACACAGGAGAGACATTCGTGTCCTAAGCCTGCAGCATATGTAGGGTGACCTAAACACATCTCTGCACTCCTTACTGCCACCTCCTGAAAGCCACCGTCTTTAAGAGGCTACGCGCTGAGAATTTCACTTATTTCCTCATCTAGAGAGCGGGATTCATCACAGTTCAGACCTGGTCGATGGGCAGCTGCACGGCGTTGCTGAGCGGCTGCAGCAGGGTGGAGCCCGTGGTGCTGGTGGCCGCCATGGCCGGGCCTCGCCTTGTGCCCGCCGCGGAGCTGGGCAACGCCGAGGTTGGGGCTGCAGCTGCGCGCCCACCCCTGGGCTGCCCGGGGTTGGAGCGCCCAACATTTTTTCAGAATAGATTTTTTTCCTGGTACAGAACACCCAGCATGTGTTCATGTCTCTGGTTGGTTGGCAAGGCTGTGGCCTTCCTTGGATTGGCTCCTGTATTGCATTCTTCAGGAAATTTTGATAACGGCAAAATGGGCTTCAGTCTGAGGGCTACATGCCAGTGGTAGTTACTTTTTGCTCTAGACCTGGAGTCCCTGGAAAGGCAACTCCTAGAGTAGATGAATGACCTCATGAGTCATTATCTCGTTATTATTAAAAGCCTATAAGAATGGCAATTCAGAACCCTGTAAGGCTGCTGCACCACTCCCTCAATTCAGTGAATTGATTTTAGCAAGTGGTTGATTTGCAATTGTAAGAGCAGGGTAAGGAAACTGTAAGCTGAGGGAGGGAGCCTGGGAGACTAGGACCTGATGTTATCTAGGGCCTGCATCCAAGGCTCAGTTTCATTAGCAAAACCTGGGCGCTTTTTTAAAAATTATCTAAAACATTTTTTTGCATCATGCTTTTATTTCAATTTCTTAATGAACCCTTTTTAAAATATATATTTTATTTATTTGGAAGACAGAGTTACAGAGAGAGAGGGAGAGACAGAGACAGATCTTCCACCCACTGATTTACTCTGCAAATGGTGACAATGGCCAGGGTGAGGCCAGACGGGAAACCAGGAGGCTGGGACTCCATGTGGGTGGCAGGGACACAAGCACTTGGGCCATTTTGCTGCCTTTGCAGCAGGGAGCTAGATTAGAATCAAAGCAGCCAGGATTTGAACCAGGCTCAGAGGGGATGCTGACATGTGGTGGTGGCTTAACCTGCTGTGCCACAACGCTAGACCCCAAAACTTACTTTTAGTTCCTTGAGAATTCAGAATTCATTTTCCCATAGGAAAAATATGTTATGCATGAATATTAGGATTCTGCAGAATAACAGAACCAATCTATCTATCATCTATCTAGAGACAGAAACATTATAAGGAATTGCTAATGTGATTAGGAGGCTGAGAATTCTATCATCTCCCATGTGTAAGCTGGAGATTCAGGGAAGCCAATAGTGCAGTTCAGGCTTAGTCAGAGTATCAGGGCATCTGATGGTGTAATTCTCAGTCCGAATGCAGGAGAAGATTAATGTTCCTCCTCAAACATCCAGGTACAGAGAGCAAATTCATCCTTCTCCCACCATTTTAGTCTGTTCAGGCCCACAATGTAATGCATGATGCTTACTCACAGTGGGGAGGGCAATTTGCTTTACTTTGTCTACTGATTCAAATGCTAATCATATTAAAAAAAAAAAAAAAACACCTCACAGACACATCCAAAAAGAATGTTTAGCCAAATAACTGGGCATCCTTTGAGCCAGTCAAGTTGACATGTAAATTTAACTATCACAAGTATACCCTTTGTCAACTTGACACCCATACATATATCCTTAAACCATACTTCATCACCAAGTAAGGACAATACCAAGGTCATAATTATGCCTAATTTGATATAATCATTCTGCATACAACTAAAAACTCACTAATCTCTTCTTCAGAACAGGAGATAGGGGGAGGTATTGTGGTGCAGTGGGTTAAACCCTTTCTCAAAACATCCACATCCCATATCAGAATGCCTGGGTTGCAGTCCCACTTCTTCCAATCTAGCTTCCTGCTAATGATCCTGCGAGGCAGCAGGTGATGGCCCAAGTACTTAGGTCACTGTACCCATGTGGAAGACTCAGATGGAGTTCCTGGCTCCTGGCTTCTGGCTTTGGCCTGACCCAGCCCTAGTTGCTGTGAGAATTTGGGGAGTGGACTAGTAAATGGAAAATTCTGTCTCTTTCTCTCTCACTCTGCCTTTCAAGTAAATAATCTCTTAAAAAAAAAAAAAAAAAACCAGGAAATAAATTCCTCCAATGATTTTAACTCTTTTCCTTGACATGCCATAATTATATACTATAAAGTCAACATATCTTATGTTAGGTGATAAGAAAGTAAGAGAGGAAAGAAAATAAAAATGTATATACATTGCTCAGTGACAGGATGTATCCTGAGAAATGTATCATTAGGTGATTTTATCATTGTGTAAACACTGTAGAGTATACTTAGGCAAACCTAGATGGTATAGCTCAATCACTTGATGTGATCTCTTGCTGCAATTAAAAGGCTCAGTAGACATGAGATGTATAAAGCTGCTGCCATCATAACATAGCATACTGCTTTATAGCAAACTTATTTTTATAAGTAGGGATACTCTCTATAACAGTGATTAAAAGTATAGTAAATGTATAAACCAGTAACAGGCATTTATTATCTTTTTTTTTTTTTTTACTTATTTGACAGGTAGAGTTATAGACAGTGAGAGAGAGAGCGAGAAAGGTCTTCCTTCCGTTGGTTTACTCCCCAAATGGTCGCTACGGCTGGCGCTGCACAGATCCGAAGCCAGGAGCCAGGCGCTTTCTCCCATGCGGGTGCAGAGGCCCAAGCACTTGGGCCATCCTCCACTGCCTTCCCGGGCCACAGCAGAGAGCTGGACTGGAAGAGGAGCAACCGGGACTAGAACCCGGGGTGCCGGCGCTGCAGGCGGAGGATTAGCCAAGTGAGCCACAGCGCCGGGCCCTGGCATTTATTATCTTTCTCAAATATTATGCATTGTATGTATTGCACTTTTATATGGCTAGCAGTGCAATAGATTTGTTTACACCAGCATCACCACAAACATGTGACTAACACATTGCACTAGGACATTACAAGGGTCACAGTGTCATTAGGTAACAGGAATTTTTCAGTTTCAAAAGATTTATTTATTTATTTGAAATGCAGAGTGACAGAGAGAGAGGGAGAGACAGAGAGAAACTGGTTCACTCCCCTAATGGTCTCAACAGCTTGGGCTGGGCCCAGCCAAAGCCAGGAGCCTGAAATTCCATGCAGGACTCCTATATGGGTGGCAGGGGCTCAAGTACTTGGGCCTTCAGACACTGCTTTTCCAGGCACATAAGCAGGGAACTGGATTGGAAGTGGAGCATCTAGGACTTGAACCAGCACTCTGATATGGGATGCTAGCATCACAAGCAGAAGCTTAATCTGCTGTGTTACAATGCTGGCCCCTGGAGAAGGCAATTCTATAAGTCCATGGATGGTAGTTTTGGTAGAGGCATTGCATGCAAAGAAAACAAATTCATATCCAAAGTGAGTAGTCTGTCCAAATAAGAACAAAACATTTCTCATTTCATGATGGAAGCATTCCAATACAATAAACCTGCAACCAGGTAGGTGGATGATCACCCCAGGGAATGATGCCATATCAGGATCTCGGTTTTGGTGTCTGTTCCTGAATATTCAGCAGCTGATGTGGTCAGGTCAAGCTTGTTAAGTGGAAGTTCAGGTTCCTGAGCCCAAGTAATTGCTGATTTGTCTCTGCTGTCCATTACAGTAACTACATCTATCTTGCCTTGGGCAGCTGAGTGTCACTACTTGCCACGGCCACTTCAGGATCCAATTACTCTCAGTATAGCTAGGTTTCCCAATCTAGTTACCACAATTCCCACTGTGAATTCTGGCTTATAGAACTGAGTGATCGCTGAGTTTTTAAGATGCCAGAGCTCCCCCTACAAAATTTGATATGCACAATTTTGACATATACGTTAAAATGAAAAAATAAATTTAAAAAATAAGTGAAAGGTATGTCTTCTGAATGCTCACAGTGCAGGTGAGTAGGTTTTAAATGGCAAATCCACTTTATGATTCCAATCTCCATAAGACTTTGATTCTTTTACATTAAATCAAGGGAGGTGCAGGATTTCCATTTCACTCACTGTAACAGCTAGCTTTGCATTACTACAGTGAAGTACCTAAGACAAGCTACTTATGAAGGAATGAAGTTTATATTTGCTCACAGTTTAGGAGGATCCAAGGTTGAGCGGTCTCTATTGGTTCAGCCATCTGGTGAGGCCAGAGATGGCAACAGTGGAGAATCTGCAGAGGAACAATCATATGGGGAGCCAAGAAGCAGGAGAAAAACAACTGGGTCCAACTTTGACTTTTTTTAAACAAAAATTTTATTTGAAAGAGTTATAGAGAGAAAATGAGAGAGAGATATCTTTCTAGCTTTTATAACCAACTATCTTGAGAGAACTACCTTTTAAGGGCATGCCCCCAATGACCTAAGGATCTCCCACTAGGTCCACCTCCCAGACATCAAAAATTGGACCAAGATTACATCCCGGGGGCCAGCATGGTGGCACAGCATGTTAACCCAAGTATCGCAATGCCAATATCCCATATGGGCTCCGGTTCATGTTGCAGGCGCTTCACTTCCAATTCAGCTCCCTGCGAATGTGCCTGGGAAAGCAGCAGAAGATGGCCCAAGTGCTTGGGCCCCTGTGCCCATGTGGGAGACCCAGATGGAATTCCTGGCTCCTGATTTCACCTGGCCAAGGTCCAGCTGTTGTGGTCATTTGGGGAGTGAACCAGCAGATGAAAGACCTCTCTCTCTCTCTCTCCCTCTCTTTGTAACTCTGCCTTTTAAATAAATAAATAAATAAATCTTTGAGAAAAAAAGATTCCCCCATATTAGTAGTATCAACCTTTGACTTTGGGAACCTGTCTGTATGAGTTTGAGATCTATATCCTATTCAAACTATATCTGCTCCTGGATCCCAAAAACTCATGCATGTCTTTCTCACATATAACAGTAATCATCCAATTCTCAGTATTTCCAAAGTCTTACCGCAGTCTGATGTGAATGCAAGTCGAAAGTCCAGAGTCTCACTGGAGGCTCAAGGCCAACTCATTTAGCTGTGAGCTGCTTATTTCAAGCCAAGAATAAGTTACAAACTTCCAAGATACAATAGTGGAACATTCCAAAAGCAAAGAACAGCGAAATGAGAATGAGGAATCAGGCCACAGTTAGACAAAAACCACCTGGGCAGACATTAAATGCTGAAGCTCCATGTATAGCATTGCAGGCACAATATGCCAGGGGATGGACTCCCAAGGGTTTTGGCAGCCCTGCCCCTGCGGCCTTGCTGATTGTAGGCCATGCTGCAGATCTCACATGTGGCTCCAATATGCATTTACCTGACAGGGACTCTGTGGCAGCTCCAACACATTCCTGTGTGGCCCTGCCCTATTTGGGGCCCTCTGCAGTGTCTGTGCCCTGCTGCAATAGGTCTCTGCCTGGTCCCCTACATTGTCTAAGACTTTCTTTGAAATCTGGGTGGAGGCCTCCATTTCTCCATGGCTATGTTGGACTCTGCCTATATAGCTATTCTCTGGGGTTGCACACTCATGTCTAGTTTTCTAAGGCTTACATTGCATGCTGCTTGAAGCGTTCATTGGCAGGCATTTCACATCACTGGTACCTCAACCTCTCTGGGATCTCCATTATGCATTCAATAGGCATCACCCTATTAAAGGCTCCAGACAAAGACTCTGACTCCATAACTCTGCCTGGCCTTCCAGGCTTTCCTTTGAAATCTTGGTGAAAGCCATCATGACTCCATAACTTTCACATTCGACGTAACCACAAAACCAGTATCACATGGATAATGCCAAGGTCTGCTGCCAGCAAGAGCTGTGCCTGGTCCTGCTTGAACCAGGGTTATAGGAGGAGCCTCAGAGCAACTTGTCAGCAATCCAGAAACCAGAACTGGCCCTGGGGTTTCATGAAACAATTCTGCCCTTCCAGGTCTCTGGGCCTGCTACTCAAGGGCAGCCCTGAAAACTTCTCAAATGCCTTTGAGGTCTTTTTCTCATTATCTCGCCTTTTAGCACATGGCTTCCTTTTACTTGTACAGATCTTTTTATCAAGTTGTTTGTTCATCTTGTTTGCCTGTCCTGAAGAAGCTTTTTCTTTCCTTCCTTTTCTGGCCAGGCTGCAAATTTTCAAATCTTTCTGTTACGCTCCTTATTGCCAATTTAAAACTTACTAAAAGCATTCAATAATACCCATGCTGTGGCCTGAATGCTTTGCTGAAATCCCCGCCACTATTTTTAGGGTCAGTTTTCCAGAAAGTCCATGTCCTATTCAATCCATAGCACTCACTGTGGGCCCATATTTTTGTTTATGTTTCCACCAACAATCCAAACAGAACCCTTTCTAACTCCCCAAACTGCAGCATTAAATGTAACACCTGTGCTTATGCATCTTCCACCATTATCTCACACCCTTTATTCTTTAAAAAAAAAAAAAAAAAAGAAAAGAAAAAAAGATTTATTCAGGGGCTGGCGTCATGGCTCAGTAGCTTAGTCTTCCACCTGCGGCGCCGGCATCCCATATGGGTGCCGGTGCTAGTCCCGGCTGCTCCTCTTCCAATCCAGCTCTCTGCTGTGGCCTGGGATGGCAGTGGAGGATGGCCCAAGTCTTTGGGACCCTGCACCCACATGAGAGACCAAGAAGAAGCACCTGGCTCTTGGCTTTGGATCAGCACAGCTCCGGCCATTGTGGCCATTTGGGGTGTGAACCAATGGAAGGAAGACCTTTCTGTCTCTCACTGTCTGTAACTGTCAAATAAATAAATAAAAATCTTTTAAAAAAAGAGAGATTTATTCATTTATTTGAAAGTCAGAGTTACAGAAAGAAAGAAAAAGGAGAGAGAGAGAGAGTGAGAGAGAGATTCCAGCCGCTGGTTCATCTAGAACCTGAGGAAAAGACACCATAAACTTATATATGTTAAGCTCCATATGGGGAGCCAGCATTGTAGTGTATTGGGTTAGGCTGCTGCCTTTGATGCCGGCATCCCATATGGACATGGGTTCAAGTCCCTGCTGCTCCACTTCCAATTCAGCTCCCTGCTGATGTGCCTGTGAAAGCAGCTGAAGATGGCCCAAGTCTTTGGGCCCCTGTACCCACATGGGAAACTTGGGAGAAGCTCTTGGCTCCTGGCTTCAGCCCAGCCATTTGGGAGTGAAGCAGTGGATGGAAGATCTCTCTCTCTGTCTCTGTATCTCCCTCTCTCTCTCCAACTCTGCCTTTCAAATGAATACTATATATCTATATATATATATATATTTGACAGGCAGAGTGGACAATGAGAGAGAGAGACAGAGAGAAAGGTCTTCCTTTGCCATTGGTTCACCTTCCAATGGCTGCCGTGGCTGGCGCGCTGCGGCCGGCGCACCGCACAGATCCGATGGCAGGAGCCAGGTACTTCTCCTGGTCTCCCATGGGGTGCAGGGCCCAAGCACTTGGGCCATCCTCCACTGCACTCCCTGGCCACAGCAGAGAGCTGGCCTGGAAGAGGGGCAACCGGGACAGAATCCGGCGCCCCGACCAGGACTAGAACCCCGTGTGCCAGAGCCGCAAGGCGGAGGATTAGCCTAGTGAGCTGCGGCGCCGGCCGAAAATAAATATTTTTTTTAAAAAAGCTCCACATGGAATTTTATAGGAGTACTATAAAACTCCCAAGTGGCTTTATGTCTGTAGAGACACTCTCAGCCCCCACAACTCATAAAAGAAGGGGCTGGGAGGTGCTCTTTCTCTTCTGCTAGAGACCATAACTGGAGGAGGTACTGAGATGCTCTGTCTCCCCTCACCCACCCTGCTCTCCTCTGGCCTGCTGCCCACTTAGGACAGGTATCTCTCTCTGTGGGGCAATCCATGCTCACATGCGTATGTTCACTTTCTCACCTTCTGAATAAAATTTGCCTTATATATGTCAAAACTAAGAATTCTTGCAATAAAGATAAATAAACCTCCCCCACAACAGTTCCTGCCACCCGTGTGGGAAACCTGGATTGTGTTCCTTGGTCCTAGCTTTAGCCCCAGGCCAGCCCTGAGTGTTTCAGTCATTTGGGGGATGGGCCTGTGGATGGGCGAGCTCTTTCTCTGTCTGTCCTTCTCTCTCTCTTTCTCTGTGTGTCTGCTTCTCAAATAAAGCATGATAAAAATCAAATCATAGGGCTGGTGCTGTGGCGTGGCAGGTAAAGTTGCCGTCTGCAATGCTGGCATCCCATATGGGTGCCGGTTGGAGTTGCTGCTGCTCCACTTCTGATCCAGTTCCCTGCTAATGTGCCTGAGAAATCAGTGGAAGATAAATCAAGTGCTTGGGCCCTTGCCACCCATGTGGGATGTGGGATGGATTGCTAGGCTCCTGGCTTGGCTTGGCCCAGCCGCAGCCATTGTGGCCGTTTGGGGAATGAACCAGTGGATGAAAGATATCTTTCTTTCTTTAATTGCCTTTCAAGTAAATAAATGAAATATTAAAAAAGAAAATAAATGAAAAGAAAAAAAAAACAAAAGAAAGAAAAAGAACAAAAAGGACAGTTCTTAATCAACAAATCACACTCTGTTTCCTCCTATCTTTTTCCTGACCTCTAACACACACACACACCTGTACACACACACAATGTGTGCACACACATGAGTAAACATACTAGGTGTACACTAGCTAGGTGAAATAGATTGTTACTGAAGACCAAGAATAATATTTAGAAGCTGTGGAATGCAGCCTAGAAACATATTCTAAGATGTATAGATGGAATTCCCACTTGCAAATAAAGATTCTGGATTTGGCCTAGCCCCTACCCTCAAATAGTTCTAGTTAGCAAATAAAATCTTTTCTAAGGGCCAGGAAAGTATGTTAAATGAGTGAATTCACCAGACAGAGACAGTATGGAATTGTACAAGCTATCCAACAGCAGAATGCATGCTCTGTGTGATGACATTATTTTTTTATTTTTTTAAAGATTTATTTATTTATTTGAAAGTCAGAGTTACACAGACAGAGGAGAGGCAGAGAGAGAGAGAGAGAGAGAGAGAGAGAGAGAGGGCTTCCATCCCCCGGTTCACTCCCCAGTTGGCCGCAACAGCCGGAGCTATGCTGATCCAAATCCAGGAGCCAGGAGCCTCTCCCGGATCTCCCACGTGGGTTCAGGGGCCCAAGGACTTGGGCCATCTTCCACTGCTTTCCCAATCCGTAGCAGAGAGCTGGATTGGAAGAGGAGCAGCCAGGATTAGAACCAGCACCCATAGGGCACTGCAGGCGGCGGCCCTACCGGCTAAGCCACAGCACCGGCCCCACAGTTTTATTTATTTTATTTTTTAAATGAGGCAATTGAGAGCTTGGACACTGAACTTCAAAAGATCTGACCACTTGCAAAAAGTTCACCCTAAAAATAAACTTTTTTGCTCTTTTAAATTTTAGTTAATTTATATATTTGAGAGAGAGAGAGAGAGAGAGAGAGAGAGAGAGAGAGAGATCCCATGTACTGGTTCACTCCCCCAGGTGACTGTAATATTAGAGACTTGAGGAATTAGCTCCCTTTGAAACTGATTAGTACTGCCTGGATCTCCTGCCAGTTTCATGCAGATGACAGGGATTGGATAAGAAAGGTGAAATGAAGATACGACACTTGAGAAGTGATGGAGTCATCATTTCTGGGAGATCTTTGATGCTCATCTCCGTTACTCTGCAGGTGTGTGGCCCACAGCCACCTCAGCTGCAACCTGCTTTCCCGCCAGCTTCCTCCTGGTGCCTGTTCCAGAAGGTCCTTCCTGGACAGCTTGCCGGGCGGGAGCATCAAGGTTGTGGTGTGTAGGGGAAGTCTGGTAGCTGAGGCAGGGAGGGGCACCTTCCAAGGTCTCCTTGGGAGTTTGCATATGTTTGGGAGAGGATAAAGAGCAGCAGAACCCTGGGGCCACTTATCCTCAGGGCAAGGGTGTGCTGCCCAGCATCTGAATACTGCAACAGCTACAGGGAATGACAGAAGTATGGCTGCTGGGAGGAGGCTGTGAGGGTGAGACACAAAAAAGTGTCACTGAGGAGGCAGGCATTGTGGTACAGTGGGCGAAGCTTCCACGTGCGATGCCGGCATCCCATATGGGCGCCAGGTCGAGATCCAGCTGCCCCACTTCCAATCCAGCTCCCTGCAAATGGCCCGGGAAAGCCGTGAAAGATGGCCCAAGTGCTTGGGCCCCAGCCACCCATTTTGGAGACCTGAAAAATGTTCCTGCCTCCTGGCTTCGGCCTGGCCCAACCCAGCCATTTTGGCCATTTGGGGAGTGAACCAGTGGATGGGAAATCTCTTTGTCTCTCTCTCTCTCTCTCTCTCTCTCTCTCTGTCACTCTGCCTTCCAAATAAATTAAATTATATATATATATGTGTGTGTGTGTATAATCTTTAGTTCTAGACAACATTGCTCATCCCTCTATTTTACCATCTGTTTCCTGACAGTGTTATATATTTCTGTTAGCCATCACAGAGCACACCGGACACCGGAGTAAGGGAAAGAGTTTATTGGGGAAAACCCAGCAGACTGGAGGGAAGGGGCGAAGAGGGAGAAGGAGAGTAAGAGAGAAAGAGGAGAGAAGAGAGGAGAGGGGGGAGTGAGAGAGGAGAAAAGGCTAGAGAGAGTGAGCAGGAGAGAAGCGAGAAGCCAAGCGAGCAGGAGAGAGCAGAGCAGGAGAGAAGAACCAAGAGAGCAGGTGTTCAGGAACAGGTCCTTTTAAAACTTTGCCCGAGGGCGGGCAGGGAAGCAGGAGCAGCAAATCCCATTAGGATGGGGGTGGAGCTTGACAACAGAGGTTGGGCCATGTGGCCACTGGGCTTCCAGCAATAGTGGGGGGGGGGGGGGGCTAGAGCTTAGGATGTAAATCAGGGTGTAGATCATGCCATAGATAAAACTTCGCCAGTTTCCTAACAGACAGTGACACAAAATAACATTGTGCTGTTTTTACTTATAGGAGTTTGAGGAATCCGAACTGAGAGACTGTCATTGCTCGAAATTATAAAAAATAAAACTGCCTTGGAACAACATTTGTATTTTTCCTTTTTGCAAAAGAAAAAGATACAAGGAAATTATGCTGTTTTCACACTGAACTTACTCAGATGACCATATGAAAGAATTTTTGTTGAGAGGGAGGGCCGCTTCATTTGGAAGTGAGGAAGAATTTCTCTCTCTCTCTCTCTCTCTGTCTTTAAGATTTAGTTATGGGGCTGGCGCGTGGCAAAGTGGGTAAAGCCACCACCTGCAGTGCTGGTATCCTATAATGGGGCCAGTTTGAGTCCCAGCTGCTCCACTTCCGGTCCAGCTCTCTGCTATGGCTTGAGAAAGCAGTCAAAGATGGCCCAATCTTTTGGTCCCTGCACCCTCATGGGAGAACCAGAAGAAGCTCCTGGCTCCTGGCTTCAAATTGGCACAGCTCTGGCCATTGCCGCCATCTGGGGAGTGAACCAGAAGATGGAAGACCTCTCTCTCTCTGCCTCTGCCTCTGCCTCTCTGTAACTCTGCCTTTCAAATAAATAATAAACCTTAAAAAAAAACTTATTTACTTGAAAGGCAGAGTTACAGAGAGAGTGGCAGAGGCAGAGAGAGAGAGAGAGAGATCTCGCATTTGCTGGTCCACTCCCCAAATGACCGTAACAGCCTGGGCTAAGTTAGGCTGAATCCAGGAGCAAACAGCTTCTTTTGGGTCTCCCACTTGAGTGCAGGGGCCCAAACACTTGGGTCATCTTCCACTGCTTTTGCAGGTGTATTAGCATGGAGCTGGATTGAAAGTGGAGCAGCCACAAGAACAGGTGCTCATAATGGATACCAGTGTCGCAGAAAGCAGCTTAACCAGCTGTGCCAGAATGCAACTTCCCGCCCCTACCTCAGTTTCTTGAGAAGCCCTAGTTTTAATGTGTGTCAGAATCATTTGGAGGGCCTGATAAAACACAGATTGCTGGGCTGTGTCCTCTGTTTCTTTTCCAGTAGGTCTAGTAAGGGGCCTAGAATTACACATTTCTAGGAATTTTCCACATGATGCTGACGCTGATGATCTACTGAACTGACAAATTTTTGAGCACTACTGATCCCTAAAAGCCTATCAGATTAATAGTTCTCAAACAAAAACATAGCTTTATGTGAAGGAGCTGAATACCTCAATTTGAATAGGATTAACCTAACTGAGAGATTATGAGAAATCACGTGAGGCCCTGGGTGGTATGTATGGCTATTCCCTCCCTTAACCCCTAGTCCTCATTGCCTTCAATACTCATAATTGGCACTAGGTCAAGTTCTGGTGGATTATCTTATCAGTGATTAATCAGTTTCCAAGAAGTCAGCTGCAACTACCTTTTACCCTTTCTCATCCAATTTCATCCTTTTTGAAGGAGTAAATTCTGGTGTGCTAAAGAATCACCTGGAGCTACAGTTATTTGTTTATTATTTATTATTTGTTTCCTATATTTTTCTAAAATATAACAACTTGAGGCCAGTGTTATGGTATAGTAGGTTAAGGTACTGCCTGCAACACCAGCATCCCATATCGGAGCACTGGTTTGAGTCCTTGCTGCCCCTCTTCCAATCCAGCTCCCTGCTAATGTCCCTGGGAAAGTAGCAGAAGATGGACCAAGTGCTTGGGCCCCTGCCACCCACATGGGAGACCCAGATGGAGTTCCAGATTCCTAGCTTCCACCTGGCCCAGCTCCAGCCCTTGTGGTCATTTGGGGGAGTGAACCAGCAGGTAGAAGTTCTTTCTGTCACTCTGCCTTTCAAATAAATAAATACACAAATAAATCTTTTTTAAAAAATACACAACTCATTTCTCACAATTCTGTGGGTTGTTTGGGTTTTCCTGAGAAATTATGAATTTTGTAGCACTGCCAGGAGTCACTTGTGCAGCTGCTGTCAATTGGAAATTTGACTGGGGCTGGAAACTAGAACACTGATTTAGTCACTGGTTTAGTACCTTAGTTTGAGCAGTTAAAGTGCCTGGAGGGGGCTGGGCCTCTCTCTCTAGGAAGGTAGTCAGAATTTTACAGGGCTTCAAAATTTTCTATGACTCCATTTCCCCAACATTCTATTTAAAATTGTGATGAAATATAGAGTGTAAAACCTGCCCTTTTAGCTGTTTCAGGTGCACATCCAGCAATACTTAAAACATTAAAATGTTATACAATTATTAATACATGAAAATTTTGTGAAACTGTCATCACTATATATTTCCAGAACACTTTCATATCCTCCAAAGAAATCCCTTCCACATAGGAGCCACTCCCCGTTCCTCCCTCCCTTCAGCCCTTGGCAGACACTAGCCTTG
This sequence comes from Oryctolagus cuniculus, assembly GCF_964237555.1. NCBI lineage: Eukaryota > Metazoa > Chordata > Mammalia > Lagomorpha > Leporidae > Oryctolagus > Oryctolagus cuniculus. The sequence goes on along the minus strand of NC_091453.1, from coordinate 53,745,773 downwards.
TTAACTTTATGGACTTGCTCAATGTGGCTATTTCATATAGGAAGAGCCATACAAGATGCAGCTTTTGTGTATGGCTTCTTTAACATAATGTGTCATTAGCATTATTAAGATATAATTCGCATCTCATATAGTTCAACCATGTATACAATTCAATGGTTTTTAATTTGTTCACAGAGTTATACAACCATCACCACAGTCAATTTTTGTTACCCAGAGAAGAAACTCCATGAGTAGTCATTCCTCATGTCTTCCTACCCTCCCCTCTAGCACCTAGACTCAGGCAATCACTAATCTGCTGCCTCATATTTTCCTATTCTGGGCATATTTTTATATTCATCCTATATAACCGTAATTATATACCCTTTGATCCAAGTCTTTCCATCTGTTCCTTGCTCCAACTAACCAAGCCTCTGGTAACCACCATCCTACTCTCTACTTTTATAAAACCAATTTCAAAAATTTCCATACATGAGTGAGATTGTGTGGTATTTGTCTTCCTGTGTCTGGTTTATTTCACTCAACATAATGTCCTCCAAGTTCATCCATGGCATCACAAATGATAGAATTTCATCTGTTTGAATGGATGAATATTATTTCACTGTGCATAAATACCACATTTTCTTTGTCCATTCATCTGTTGATGTACTTTTAGGCCGATTCAATATTGTAGCTAGTGAGACTGGTGCTGTGGTACAGCTCCACTTCTGGTTCAGCTCCCTAATAATGTATCTGGGAAAGCAACAGAAGATGGCCCTAGTGCTTGGGCCCCGTCACCGCTGTGGGATATCCGGATGCAGTTCCTAGCTCCTGGCTCTCTCTGTAAGTCCGCCTTTCAAACAAATAAATATTTTTAAAATAAAAGAGATAAAACATAAAGTATGTCTAAGAGACCTCTCTCTCTTACAGAGTATTAGAAATATCAGTTGCTAGGGCTGGCATTGTGGCGTAGTAGGTAGTCACCACCTGAGACACCAGCATCCTATATGGGCACTTGTTTGAGTCCCAGCTGCTCCACTTCCAATCCAGCACCCTGCTAATGTGCCTGGGAAAGCAGCAGAAGATGGTCCAAGTGCTTGGACCTCTACCACCCATGTGGCAGATCCAGATGAAGTTCCAGGCTCTTGGCTTCATCCAGGCCCAGCCCCAGCTGTTGTGGCCATTTGGGAAGTGAACCAGCGTTGGAAGATTCTCTCTCTGTAATTCTGCCTTTCAAATAAATAAAATAATCCTTTAAAAATGACAGAGAGCTAGCATTTTTGTAATGGTAGAGATGGAGAAAGCAGAAAGAGATACACGACTTATTTAAAGAAATATTGGCAAGGGCCGGCGCCGCGGCTCAATAGGCTAATCTTCCGCCTGCGGCGCCAGCACACTGGGTTCTAGTCCCGGTCGGGGCACCGGATTCTGTCCCGGTTGCCCCTCTTCCAGGCCAGCCCTCTGCTGTGGCCAGGGAGTGCAGTGGAGGATGGCCCAAGTGTTTGGGCCCTGCACCCCATGGGAGACCAGGAGAAGCACCTGGCTCCTGCCTTCGGATCAGCGCAGTGTGCTGGCCGCGGCAGCCATTGGAGAGTGAACCAACAGCAAAAGGAAGACCTTTCTCTCTCTCTCTCTCACTGTCCACTCTGCCTGTCAAAACAAACAAACAAAAAAACAAAACAAAACAAAACAAACAAAAAAAAGAAATATTGGCAAGAAATTCCCAAATGTGGAAAGATTAAAAAAAAAAAATCCAAGACCAGGAAATCAGATGTCTCCAATTAAATTCAACCCAAAGAAGAGATCACTAAGATACATTATAATAAAAATTCAGGACAAAAAGGAATTATCTAAACTGCAATAGACAAGAAAGCACATCACATAAAGGGGAGATCTGGTATTCACATGGCTATTAGTGGATTTCTTAGCAGAAACATTGCAGATCAAGAGATGCTGAGAGGATATTTTCTAAAGGGCAGAAGGAAAAATATCTCTAACAACAAACAATACTTTAACCAGTAAAGCTGTCCTTCAGAAATGAGTGAGAAGTACTTTCCCAGATAAACAAAAGCTAAGGGAGTTCATCACCTCAAGGCCTGCATTAGAGGAAATTCTTCTTCTTTTTTTTTTTAAAGATTTATTTATTTATTTATTTGAAAGAGCTACAGAGAGAAGTAGAGACAGAGAAAGAGGTCTCCCATCCACTCCTCAGATGGCCGAAACGGTCAGAGCTGTGCCGATCCGAAGCCAGGAGCCAGGAGCCAGGAGCCTCCTCCGGGTCTCCCATGTGGGTGCAGAGGACCAAGGACCTGGGCCATCTTCTACTGCTTTTTCAGGCACAGCAGAGAGCTGGATCAGAAGTGCAGCAACTGGAACTCGAACCAGTGCCCATATGGGATGCCCGCATTGCAGGCAGTGGCTTTACCTGTTATGCCATAGTGCCAGCCCCAAAAGTATAATTTTTAATGTGATCAAAGTACAGTTGTTTTCAGCGTAAAAATGATCAGTTTTAAGTATAAGATGTTTTGTGTAAGCCAATTGATAACAAAAGTAAAAACCTACAGTAAATACACAAAACATAAAAAGGAAAAATTCCATACACTATGGAAATTCAGTTCACAAAGGAAGATAGCAAGAGAGGAAGAAAGAATCTACCAAACAAGCAGAAAAGAAGGACCCAAATGACAATAGTAAGACTTTATCAAAAATTATCTTTACTAAATGGATAAAATTCTCCAATCAAAAGACCTGGAGCAGCTGAGTGTATAAAAATTAAATAACAAGAGATTCACTTCAATTTTACTGACATACAGACTAAAAGTGAAGGGATAGAAAAAGATATTCCAGGCAAATAAAAATCAAAAGTGTGTAGGAAATACTGGACAAAACAGTCATTAAGTCGGAAATTATTAAATTCCATTTTATTCCCAGTGTAAATAAATATTTTTTATTTGTATGTCTTGTGATTTTTATTGTGGATAGTACACATTTGTAATATATTATTTTAAAAATATTTATTTAACTTATTTGAAAGGTAGAGTGACAGAAGAGACAGACGGACACACACACACACACACACACACAGAACTTTCATCTGCTGATTCACTCTCCAAATGCCTGCAACAGGCAGAGCTGGGCCAGGCCGAAGACAGGAGCCAGGAACTCCATGTGGATCTCCCAAGAAGTGGGTGGCAGGGGCCCAAGCACTTGGGTCATCTTCTGCTGCCTTCTCAGGTGCAATAGCAGGAAGCTGGATGGGAGCAGAGCAGCCAGGACTCAAACTGGTACTCCAATATGCAATGCTGGCATCGCAAGCAGTGGTTTAATCAACTGAGCCAAAATGCCGGCCTCTAATATATAATTAAATAGGTATACGTAATATTCAAATGTTACAATGACATCATTCTTTACATACAGTCCTTCTCTGTCCCCAGTGCTTGTTGCTGGTCCTTTTTAGGTTATAGTTATTTTTCTTTGCAGATTGGCTCTGATTTGTGACACTCTTCCAAGGCCTAGCTGAGATACTTAAAATTCTTCCTTCTGCATACATGGAGCCCAAAGGTCAGCCAGATTTTTAAGTAAATCACTCCTAAGTGCATATTTGCATTCTTTTCAGGCCTTTTCTGGGCGAGTGTATAGCCCTGGTGATGCCCATGCTCTGCTTGATTCTCCAGTGTCTATGAGAGCTTTCAAACACCTTTATTCCCTCAAGTATCTTCTGCCCTCTACTCGTCCAGGGTGTTTTCGTTTGTCTGCCACTTGCCCCATCTCTTGGCCTTTGCTCCATGTGTCTGTGAATAATGTGTGTCTTTAAATGCTTTAACTGGGCACCACTTTGGAGGCTGAGAGAATTCTGAGGTGTGTGCAACCAAAGCAAGCCCTGAGCCCTGAGGCAAATCAAAATGCCCAATTACAGTGCTTTGAGAACAAGACCCACATCACTCCTTGCAGCACCAGCAGGCAACATTAGAAACACAGCCAGCTGCCACGCTGGCTGGAAAATGCAGAGTACTTAGGTGGGTAACCCAAAACAACACAATGCTCTCTTTATGAATTTTAGCAGCCTTTCTTCATGAAGCAGTTGTTCTGGTTTTAATTAGATTCCAGAGTTCCAAAGCTGTTCATTCTGACAGTTTCCTTGTACTTTAATGGTTGTTGCAGTAGATGGATGGATTTTTGGAGTACTCTCCTCTGGCATTCTCAGGGTATGGCTCCCCACTCAACAGTTCATTTTGACTACCAAATTTTTAAATCACGCAGCAAGGATGAAAGAAAACTACATTAGGCTCTACCATTAATATACTACTAAGCTTATAACCACTTAACTATTCATGCATTTGTTCATGTGGTGTTTTGATGTGTTTCAAAGAAAATTTGCATTTCTACATGTATACAATTGAGTTCAATATTTCTTTAAACAGTATTTTTAATATATGCTCACTGATCTTTGACTTTTATAATCTCTTTTTAATAATTTTTAAAATTTTCATTTGAAAAGGGGAGAGACCCAGAGAGGTATCTTCCACCCACTGATTAACTCCTCTAAATGCCTGCAACAGACTCAATCCAGGTCTCCCATGTGGCAGCACTTGAACCATCATCTGCTGCTTCCCAGGGAGTGCATTAGCAGAAAGCTGGAATCAGGAGTGGACCTGGGACTTGAATCTAGGCATTCTGACATGGGATGCAGACATCCCAAGTGCTATTTTATTTTAAAGATTTATTTATTTATTTGAAAGTCAGAGTTACACAGAGAGAGAGAGGCAGAGTGAGAGAGGGAGAGGTCTCCCATCCGATGGTTCACTCACAAAATGGCCGCCACGGCCGGAGCTGTGCGGATCAGAAGCCAGGAGCCAGGAGCTTCTTCCTGGTCTCCCACACAGGTGCAGGGGCCCAAGGACTTGGGCCATCCGTTACTGCCTTCCCAGGACACAGCAGAGAGCTGGATTGGAAGTGGAGCAGCCAGGTTTCAAACCGGCGTCCATATTAAGTGCCGGCAGCGGCTTCACCCGCTAAGCTACACCACCGGCTCCTCAAATGACATTCTAACCCCTGCCACAAAACATGTTGCTTTTTGATAAACTAGAAACCTCCCAACATGCTGATATAGCCACGAAACATGATAATTTACACTATGATGAGGTTGATAGGATTTGGGGCTATTTAAAGAAACGTAACAGGGAGTGTGGCCTACCTTTTTTTTATCTGATGATTTTCTCCGTAGCATGCCTATAAATCCGCCACCGGCTTGTGCACCATCAGCGATCAGCATGTCAACAGCTCTGGCAGCAGTCTGTCCCAAGTTTGGACGGCTCAGAGTACTCAGATATCCTTATTTATACAGCATTACCCACAACAAGATGAACAAACGCTTTCTACCATAGCAAACAGCCTTTCCCGGTTGTAAAGAGCCCTTCCCCAGGTCTTGTCTTCTCTTCTCCATAAAATGTCCTTGTCATTGTAATTGCTTTTCACTGGTAACAATTTGCAGGGTCCCCACCCAGCTGCTAATTCAACCTTCTATTCTTTATTAATGTCTTTTTTAAATAGCTCTGCCCGGAAGCTAAGGTCGAACTCCCACTAAAGAAAGCGTTTGAGCAGTTGTTTTTTTTTTTTTTTTTTTTTTTTTAAACCCCTGTGTCCGGGGACTGACTTTTCAATAGATCGAGCGAGGGAGCTGCTCTGCTACGTACGAAACTCCGAGTCAGAAGCGAGTCGTTTAACGCCAGGTTCCCCACGAACGTTCGTTGCGTGGCGGGCGAGACAGCGGCCGCTTTTCTGGCAGCACCACGTTTCCCAGGACGAAGGGCTCTCCGCACCCGCCCCGGGTTTCTACGCGCGCTGAGGGCGCGTTGCACGCCGCCAAGGTGAGCGCACGGCGCGGCCACCGGCGGGGACGGCGGGGGACGAGTAATTTTCTTTCACCCTTTCTTCTGATATGGAACGAGTGTGATTACGTCTTTTTCCCTTTAAGTTCAGATCCTAGTGCAGCTTGTCGGTCTCCTTTCCTGCAAACCAGACTCAGTACTTCTTTGGCAATTTTATGTTCATGCTGCCATCTGGTGACCAAATCATGCAATGGCTGCCTTTTTTTTTTTTTTTTTTAAGTCCCAGCGTAGCTGGGGTGGGGAACTACGTGTCAAGAAAATGACAAGCCTAGAATCGGTGTCATCTGAATCTCTGTAGAAGAGACCTTGGTTTCTTCCTGTTGTGTTGCATTTGGAAGCCCAAATTAGAAGATTGGGATGCAGCTAATCGTAGGCATAGAATGTGCCCGGAGCATTTCCATTTGGGTCTGACTAGCTAACCGAATTTAAACAAGTTACTTTCTCTTTTATTATTTCGGTTTCTACATATGTGATCCCAAAGGGTTTCTATAGTGTTGCCAAGCACTAGTGAAGGTGAACGTAGGTCATGAAGGGGAGGAAGTGAAGTGGAGGATTGAGGGCTGGTGGGGGCAGGGATATAAAGCCTGCAGGCAGTAAACCAGTAAATGGTCAGTGGCTGTTTAGGACTTGTTTGCATTTAAACAATATAGGTTTCTTGCTTCTGCCATTTCTTTAGTTTTTAAAAAGTTGTTATTTATTTATTTGAAAGGCAGAGTGACAAACAGAAATCTTCCATGAGCTGTTTCATTCCCCAAAATGGCTACCATGGCCCGGGGCTGGCCCAGACCAAAGCCAGGATTCTTCAGGATTCTGCCATTACTTTACCCTTAAAAGCCAGCACTGGACATGTTCTGTGTCCAATATGAATGTCACCCGCAGTTAGCAGATCAGTACTATTTTGGAGGCCTAATCCCCGGGCGTCCCAGGAAAAAAATACTGGAACAGCCAATGAAAGTGAGCTGCAAGGCTGGCTACCCTCCTGGAACCAGATCTGGCCAGTTTATGACTTGTTCTTTTGTCTTTTCATTCTTAAGGTGTTTTTGTAAGACAAAGGGTTTTACTTTCAATGCCTGTTGATTCTTGTTTAAGAACATTTTACCTAATCCAAAGTCTAAAAACCGTAGAACATTTGAATAATTTTAGGAATTTCTATCGGAAAGAGATTTAGAAGCAGGGTAAGCCAATCATCTGGATGGGTGCTTCATAAATTTCAGGACAAGGATCTGGGTGACATTTAGAGGCCTAGTGACCATAATTTTTTGGTATCGTGTGCTTAAGATACAACAAGCTGGAACCGATTAAATTCCATAGTGGGTCGGATTTTGGTGATATTAGTAGTCCATGTCCTTTAGGAAAGAAATTTAAGACTGGTATAGGTGGTCTGATAATACTGTTGATAGTGGTAGTCTTTTTAGGTTCTGTGTGTCATGCAGGTTGAGATCCCATTTGTTATAAGACTATTACTTTCACAGCCATTTTTTTCTTTCTACGGACTGATATCAAAGTGGTTGTAACTAGAGTCTTCTACAGGTATGCTTGTTTATTTTTATAACATACCATGATGATTACAGTGATTTGTAAACTGCATACAAATTCTACAGTTCTCCTTAGAGAAATCTGACATGCAAGGCAGTTTTGCCAACATAGATTTAGTCCACTAAAATGCAACCAGTTATCTAAGTAAATCCATGGTCCTCTCCTCTTAGATCCCATGCTGTCACCAGCTTTTAGATGAAGAGCAAAGAAATAAATATTCCTTCATTTTGATTTATTGATTTATACAGCAAAACACTCCTTTTCTCAGACTCATTTAATTAGAAATTTGTGAAAATTTAAATTAGGGTGAAATCATAGTTTAAAGAGATTCAGGATTATATTTTAAAAATAACTTAAGTACATTTCATCTCCCAAATATGCAAAACATAGAAGGTCTTGAGTTGTAGGCTTATGCTCCAGTTTGATTTGAGGGGTCTTCAGGAAGGTTCTTTTAGAAATTATCTTCCAGACTGAAATTTTAGTATTAGATTTCTTTTTCTTTGATTAGACATTGTTTTCTCAAAGGTATCACTTTGCTTTGCAATCTCCTTCATTTGGAACTACAAGTCTTAAGGCATTTCCCTGTGAAGCAAGGGCACTTAACCACACTGGGAGTATCTCTTAATGAAGAAAATTTTATATGCTTTTGTTATTTAAATGGCCACTGAAGGGCAGGTTACCTGTTGGGTAGTAGGCTTGATGTTACACTTACCAGTTTAGGCCGGGAGAGGAGAATGTATCCATTCCCACTTTCACTCTTGCTGTTGCTCTCACTCTGGCTGTCTTTCTCTCCATCCTCTGTTTCTCTGTCAAACTTTTTATAGGACAGTTTATGACATCACTTTCTAATGAAATTGCCAGGTTTCTGGGGAGGAGATGGGACAGCTTTGGATTTTACGTGAACTTTATTTTCTACCAGTTATCTCCATTACCAGTCTGTAGGTAAACCTCACTACTGTGCAAAGTTGGAGCTATCAGATTCAACGAAGTAGAAAAGTAAGGAAGTAAAAGTTAGGGACTCACTAACTGCTGACAGACTAGGGACCACACAGCCATTCTGTTAAATGTCTACCTGACTGTCTTCTTTTGTTAATCAATTGGCTGCAAAAGCAGTTAGAGTCTCTTATCACCTGGGGCTATGGGAGACAAAGTATTGGAGTAGAAAATGCAGGGACTGGGGAGTCGAGGGTGTGTGACTTCATGCACATAATTTCACCTTTGTTTCCTAATCTATGAATGATTCTTCACCTGTATTTGGTAATGGAAGAGAAAGTCCTTGGAAGATGGCTCTAACCTTAAGGTACTACCCTTTCTTAACTTCCTTGGTTCGAAAGTTTGGTGGTGGTGGGGATTACACGTTCTGGTTTAACGAGGGTTTCAGATATTTTACCAACATATGAAAGCACCCCTCAATTTCAATGACAAACTAAACTAACACCATTATGCAGTTTGTGGACAATTCTATCAGTTAACTGTGGATTTACACACCGTTTCTGTTCTATAGATGAGAACTTACTCTTGAAGTAGAAATGACCCCTTTTCCAGTTTAGAATTTTTTCTAGGATCCCCCTGTTTTCTTCAGCTCTCCTCATTTTGCTGGTTACTGGGTACAGCTTGAGTCGACCAAACCTCTAAGATGTCGGGCCTTCAATCAGCGGGGGCCACGCCTCTTGTTCACCCCGCCCCCAACCCCCCCTCAATTCTTAAAGCGCTGCATTTTGCTGCAGCAGCCATATTTCTACTTCTCCCGAGGTTGGAAGCTCGCTAGCCATAGTTCTTTCTGTACTTATGGTTCTTTCTGGAACATTTTCCAGTTCCCCCCCAATCGCTTATGGGGCATTTCTTAAGAAAAATCACCAAAATGACATAAAGGGTTTTAAGAATTCTGTACTTTTTCCTGATATCTTCTTGACACCTCCTCCTTATTTTTCAAGCATTTCGAATATTCATGGGCAATTTTTCATTTTTTCAAGGATTTTTTGCCCTTTGAAATGATTTTTGGTTGACTCCTCTGTTTTGGGGGTTCAGATTTCTTTTCTCCTACATTTCCATATTTTGCCCATCGGGGCTATGGATACCTGGTTTTATTATTTTTTCTTTGCCCAACAGGGTTCTAGCTACCTGTCTTAATTCCTTTTTTAAAGAAAATTAGCCCACCGGGGCTGCGGATACCTGCTTTTAATTTTTTTTTCCTTAGCCCATCGGGGCCTCGGATACCTGCAGTGCCCCCTTTTGCCCCCCAAATTCTGGCCCATCGGGGCAACGGATACCTGTTTTTGTGGTTTTTTTGTTTTGTTTTGTTTTTGAATTGGCTTTTGGCCCATCGGGGCCTCGGATACCTGCTTATATTTTTTTTTTTAAATTTTTTGCCCATCAGGGCCTCGGATACCTGCTCTGATTTTTTTTTTTTCTGGCCCATCGGGGCCCCGGATACCTGCTCTGATTTTTTTTTTCCATCGCCCATCGGGGCCTTTCATGGATGAAAATGTGTTGGTTCTGTGGGTTGTCGCACTATCTGGAATATCTACACTTTTTGCTGCTGATCGTTTGGTGGTGTGTGAGTGAACCTACGGCTTTGGCAGGGGAATGACTTTGCAGTTAAGCTAAGGGGGTGTTCAGGCTTTGGAGGAAAAATATCCGCCATTTTAGAGTTGCCTCATAATTTGGCTGACTAGTCAGTTGTGTTAAATCTAAATTAGGAAAGCAAGATGGATAGCGGGCGAGGCAGAGGTAGTCATGTGCATTGCACGAGCTAAAGGTAATCGAATCAGCTGACTTGGTGCTTGTTAGCAGCTTTGCATGAATTGTGGTACTGGGATGCCGGAAAACAAGATTGTCCTGCAGCAGTACGAGGCGTTAAGTTGAAAATGAGACAGGACTTAAAAGTGCTGGGCTCAAAATGGCGCTTTTGCCATTGCAGCGTTTCTCAGCATGGCTCCCTGTGCTTTGTTAAATCGTCTAAAATGGCGGATTCAGTTCGGCCGCAACGTTAAAGTGGCGGGAAGGCCACATCATGATGGGTGGGGTCTTTTTTTGTAATGCGCAGCATGATGGTGGCAGAGTTCGGTCACACAGTGAAAGATGGCGGCTGAAACCCTTGCCGCAGTGTAAAATATGGCGGGCGTCTTTGTCTTTGCCGTGTGCATTTCGTGGCGGGTTTTGCCGCAGGGACAATATGGCTGACGATATCATGTGGTTATCATGGAGATTTGTCACGTGGACGTCATGGCGCGTTTTTGCTCGGTAAATTGGCGGGCTTTGCGCAAGGTGGACCTGCGGCATTGTTAAAGATGGCGGGCGTTGCCGCATTTTGCCGGTCAAAGCAGGAGAAAACCGGGTGCTGGATTGCCGCATGACTTAACCAATCAGAAATGAGGGTGGATTAGGCACAGCCAATTAGCATGGAGGATGGAATTAGACTGTCGATGCACTGTCCAGTTACTGAGCGAGGATGTGGATGAGTTAGCATGGCTCTTTGCAGCTTTCTTTTTTCAGCCAGTCAGGACGAAGAAGTGGAGCGGCCATGTAGTGTGCCCCTCCCAGTGGGTGGTATTAAAGTTCTTTCCAAGGTCTTTTCAAGGACATTTGGCCTTTCTACCTCCCTTCCCTCTTGTTTGTCCTCTCCTCTCCAGACATGGTCTCTTGCAGTGCTGGATATCTGGCTATGTGGGCTGAACCTCACCCACATTCCTCTGTATTAATGCAATGGCCTTTGGCTAATCTACTCCCGCCCTGGCCTGTGGTCCTCCCTGCACTGTGGCCACCGGCAGTGCTCCAGGCCTGCCTGGTGTGGACATGGTGGTGAGCTGTGGCAAGGACCAGAATGGATCACAGATGATCGAAGGGAAATCCTGCCTTTCTCAGGAGGAACATCTACCCCGTGGCTAATGCTGGGGTCGGATTTTGATTTATATTATTTTTTTGGATGTCAGTCTTAATAGTCTGACTATGTGGTTTGCTGGTGTTCCAATTTAAGTCTTAAGTGACTAGTATAGAAATGTATTTTGTGACTTTTTTAATTTGTAGAATTAATTTTAGTTGCACTTAATGAGCTTTCATTTTGCATTCCATAGAATTCCTTAAATTTCTCTATAAATTCATAAACTAGTTTTGGTAGTAGATAGTCAAATTCAAATCATCTGACATTTAAAAACTTTTATTTCTGATTATGTTCTTTGAAATTGGCTTAACAAACTACTTCCCTTCGAATCTGTCAAGAATTTTGTAGCACAGAAACAGTTAATTAAAAAACTTCATGACCAAGAATAATAAAGTATTTGAAGGTCTTCACACCCACCCAGGCCTTGCTTTATTCCTATACTTGATGCTGCACTAATTGATTAATGACCTACCTACCTATCAGGCAGGAAACTTGAATTTCTGTGGTCTTGTGCCCTCTAATCAGACACATTGTATTGGAGTATTAATGCCTACATTTCAATTTTGTATGGTTTCCTGCCTCTCCAACCTTGCTCACAGCAACCCCCAAGGGTAGCCCGAGCTATGTCCATGCCCCAGCCCCGGCCCCAGCCCCAGCCCCGTCCCCAGCCCAGTCCCCAGCCCAGTCCCCAGGCCCAATCCCAGCCCCAGCCCCAGCCCCTGCCCCGACCCCAGCCCCAGCCCCAGCCCCGGCCGCGGCCCCGGCCCCAGCCCCAGCCCCAGCCCCCAGCCCCCAGCCCCAGCCCCAGCCCAGAGCTCCCCACTCCAAAACCCAGCCCTAACCTCAGTCTTAGCCACTCAGCCAAAGCTTGGCTGCTCCCTAGACCCACTCCAATTTTCATTTGTTGAGCACTCAATAAGTTGTCCGTTGCTCATCTTATTTTACTGGCATTGATGATCTTAAATGCTGACCATCTGAGTTGCCATTTTCAGTTAATGCATACAATTCCTTTTGTCCATGGTCCTATGTTAAAGACTTCCTGTACTCTGTATGTTAATGTTAAGAAATGTTAACTGAGAACTTCATATGAGGGAATTATTGCCCATAATTCGAGTTACTCATCAACGTCTCAATCCCTTGCCTTTAAGGAAGGAGAAACCTTTCCACTGTCATTGCTGCAGTAGTTGAAGTCCCGGTTTTCTGAGAAGTGCTCAGTGGTCTTTTCTCATGTACTGTGTTGACCACCTAAAGCTCTGCATTGAATGAAACTCTAATTTTCCATAATCCTACCCATTGGATTAGATGTTAGTCCAAACCGCATTTGTATTCAGGGGGAGCAAACAACCCAAGTGTTTTGTGGAACAATTAATGTGCTCAATCCCAGGTGTCATAAACTTATCCATTAAACAAAGATACTCTACTGCCCATCTTGCTCTGCATTTGGAAAGTCCTGCTGTTCTTGAGCAGTTAAAGTACAGTAATTGTTCATTGTCTTGCCCATTAATCATGAGGACCTCCAATTCTCTTTGTATTTGCCTTGAGGCAGTGCTAATCACCTGAGACTAGGGTTTTTTCCTCTTCCCAGTAACAAACATCACAATTGTCCATATTCCTGTTCTTTACAAATAAGGGCATTTGCAACATTTTTGCACCACAGCAGAAGTGCTCATTCTCAAAGCCCCTTCTCTTGAAATATGGATGAATACAACTACAGTTGTATATTGTCCTAACAAAAGAAACCCACCTATGCTCTTTGCTCCTAGGTTGTGCAACTTGCCAACCACTTTGCATTAATATGTAAAACCTTTCTTTCCCATGGCCACATCCTTTAATGTAGGATGTCCTCTACCTCTATACTATATTGCACTGAGGAGTTGACTACCCGAGATCCCTTCTCTTAAACAGTTGAAATACATTAATTGCATATCATGTGTGTCTTACACAACAAAAATGTACTTGCACCCCATTGTATCTTTTGGGTGTTGTCACTAGGGGGTGCACATTATTCAAGAACCCAGCTCTTGGACAGTTAATTTGCAGTTACAGTTGTCCAGAGTGCTATCCACTGAAGAAGGGCCAATATATCCTGTGTGCATTCTATAATAGTGGGATGATCACCCAAGGTTACTTTCCTTGAGTTGATGATGCACGTAATTGCATTTGTCTATGATCTTGTGCATTGGCCTCATCCACTCCCTTCATTCTGGGAGACCTTTCCTACTCAAGATCTGCACTAGGACAGTTGATATGCGCAATTTTAATTTATTAGAATTGAGTCTTTTTAAAAGTCAAAATCCCTGCCACTTTCTTTGCTTTACTTCAAGAGGGTGCTTGATTACCTGAGGCCCCTTGTCTTGATATTGCTGATATCTCCTGTTATTCTGGGATCCCATCCCCTCAGGCTCCATTTGCATTGCCTTAGGGGATACTTGGGACTATAAATGTGCATATTGTGATACAAAATAACCCTAGGGTCCCATCCCTTCACATCTCCTTAGCATAACAACCAGAATGCTGGCTAGCTATGGCTGCCTTTCCTATACCATTGGAATGCGCACAATTAATAGCAATCTATTCACCCTCAAATTAGAGCAGGATACCATCTTCTTGCCTAATTTGCATTACTGCAGAGGCTAAGATTTACTCTTTTGAATTGTTAATCTTATACTTTCAGTCCTGTATTCCTTACCTGTATACCAGGTAAGGACTCCACCCACTCTATTTGCATTACAGCAGGAGGTACTTAAAGCCACAGTGCACAATCTTAATTGTTCTCAACACACACTCAGTTGTCCAGAACTGTCTTTTAGATCAGGACTCCTGTACTTATCAAAGCAGAGAATGATAACCGACATAAAACCCTCCTTTTGGGTCTGTAGTTGTATATGATTGCATCTGTCAGTGATCCTTCAAGTTAGACTTGGGACTCTGACTTTTCACACCGTCTTTGCTTTATTGCATGAGACAGTGTTCACTTAAGGCCCCTTTATTAAACTGTTAATGTAGTTGCATAATGACAACTACATTAGGATTCTTCCCCTTCAAATTCCCAAAAAAAAGTACTATAGGAATGCTGACCACTGATGCTTTAATTTGTGGCCTACTAATATAAGTGATGGTATTTGTCCTTGAGTGCTTATATGCACCAGAGAAGGAAATCCCTCCTCTCCCGTCACCAATTTTACCTTGTCTTCAAGCAGGGATGCTGATTCCATAAAATTCTTATGTTTATATAGAAATGGGACACAGCTGTAAGTGTGCACAGCCAAGCACCTTGGATATTAACGTGTATAACTGCACGTGGCTCATCCCATTTAAATAAGATCCTACTATGAGGCTCCTTTTGCAGTACAGCAGAGGTGCTGATCACCAAGGCCTATATTGGCCTGTTAATGTGGGTGACTGTATTTATCCAGTTTCTTGTATACTAGACAAGGAAGCCTCCCTTGCTCACCCCTCCCCCACCTTTCCTTTCCTTTCTAGCACAAATGCCCACTCCATAAATCTTACATTGGGAGAACAAGGTGCACAATTGTAAAGAAGCACAGCCATGCACCTTGGATGTTAACGTGCATAACTTCACGTGGCTCATCCATTTGAATAAGATCCTACTCCTTTTACAATACAGAAGGATGCTGATCACCAAGGCCCCACATGTTGGCCTATTACACGGGTGATTATATTTGTTCAATTTTCTGCTTTCTAAAGATTTACTTATTTATTTGAAAGGCAGAATTACAGAGAGAATCTTCCATCTGCTGGCTCACTCCCTAAAAGGCTGCAACAACCTGGCCTAGGCCAGGCTGAAAGCAGGAGCCAGGAGCTTCCTCTGGGTCTCCCACATTAGTGCCGAGGCCCAGGGACCTGGGACATCTGCTGCTTTGCCAGGCATACCAGCAGGAGTTGGAGGGGAAGTGGAGCAGCCGGGTCTTGAACTGGCACCTATATGGAATGCTGGCACTACAGGCTGTGGCTCTAACCTGCTGTGCCACAGTGCTGGCCCCCAGTTTCCTGCTTTCTCTAGACAAGAAAGCCTCCCCTGCTCCATCGCTAACCCCATCTTCCTCTCCCTTGCAGCAGAGGTGTCCATTCCATATGACCATTACAGTCAAGGTGCACAATTGTAGTGACCACAACCATGTACCGTGGACATTAATGTACATAAGTGCACAAGGCTCATCCCATTTTGTGGTACAGCAAGAATGCTGATCACTAAGGAACCTATTATTGGCCTGTTAAGTGGTTGATTATATTCGTCCAGTTTCCTGTGTGCCAGAAAAGGCATTTCCCACTGCTCCTCCTGGCCCTCATCTTCCTTTCACTTCCAGTTCTGATGCCTAATCCATAAGACATTACATGGGAACAGTCAAGGTGCACAATTGTAAGTGACCAAAGCCATGGATCTTGGATATCAACGTGCATAACTAACTACATGCGGCTTGTCCCATTTTGATTAAGCTCCTACTCTCAGAACCCTTTTGAAGTATAGCAGAGGTGCTGAGAAGTAAGGCCTGTAACCTTGGCCTGTTATGTGGGTGATTATATTTGTCTGAGTTCCCATGTATTAGACGAGGAAACCTACTTCCTTCCACCCTCTGCTGCTCCTAGCGTTTTCCT
The DNA here is from genome assembly GCF_964237555.1 of Oryctolagus cuniculus. Lineage (NCBI taxonomy): Eukaryota > Metazoa > Chordata > Mammalia > Lagomorpha > Leporidae > Oryctolagus > Oryctolagus cuniculus. The sequence goes on along the minus strand of NC_091453.1, from coordinate 53,729,876 downwards.
TCCAGAAGAAATGTCCACTCCATAAGACCATTACATGTGGGCAGTCTAGTTTCACAATTATAAATGCCACGACCATGCACCTTGGACATTAATGTTCATAACTGCATGTGGCTCATCCTATTTAAATAAGATCCTACTCTCAGGCCCCATATGCAGTACAGCAGGGGTGCTGATTACCAAGGCCCATATTCTTGGTCTGTTAAATGGGTGATTATAATCTGTGTGCTAGACAAGAAAGTCTTTCTTGCTCCAACCCCAACCTAATCTTCCTTTCCATATCAGCAAAGATACCTACTCCATAAAACCATTGAATTTGGACAGTGAAGGTGCACAATTTTAAGTGACCACAATGCACCTTGGACATTGATGTGTGTAACTGCGTGTGGCTTGTCCTATTTAGATGAGATCCTACTCAGACCCCTTTTGCAGTACAGCCGGGGTGCTGATCATCAAGGCCCATGTTCTTGGCCTGTTATGTGGGTGACTATATATGAGTTCCCATGTACTTGTTCATATTCCTGTACAGTAGGTAATGCTAAGCCCACCTACTACTTTAATATCTTAATGTTTGTACAAAATAAATGGTTTTTACTTGACCACAACTGGATGCCTTTGACATTAATGTATGTAATCATGACATGGTTCATCCTATTTGACCAAGATCCTATCCTCTTGCTCTCCATTTACAATGTACCAGGGATGCTGACCTCTAAGCTCCCTTTTCTTGGTTTGTTAATGCACATAATATATTTGTCTGGGTTCTTGTGCATTAAACAAGGATAGCCCACCTCTGAGTTCCTATGCCTTTTAATAGGTGGTTTCCACTGACTCAGACCTTTGAATTTGGACAATTAATATGCATAATTGCAGTTGTCCACATCCCCATTACTTCCAAGACCAATGTACCTCCTTTACATTACTGCAGGGGATACTGCCCCCCCCCCCAGATCCCATCTAGTGGATCATGAATGTACATAATTGAAATTTTCTTTTGTCTTTGTCAGTAGCATATAAAGTCTTATCCCCTCACTTTTCCTTAGTAGTACAGCAAGATGTACTGCTCAACCAAGGCCCTCTTCGTTTGGCGGGAGTGTTAAGTGCAATTCCATTTTCTCCTGTACCCTTCACTAGATAAGGGTCCCATCAACTTCCTTAGCATTTTCAGCAGGTAGTGCTCACTACAAAGGAATTTTTATTTGGAAAGCTCACATACATGAACAGTTTGCTAAGTATGTCCTATACCAGAACTCCTGTAATCTCCCTGCTTTACAGCAGGGGGTGCTATGCACTCAGTGCCTTGTCTTTTGGATTTAATGTGCATTAATGCAATTGCTCCTCTCTTAGGGTATCACTTCCTTATACTCCTTTTTTTTTGAATCAGGGGCATATTAACTATGTATTGGCCCCTTTTCCATGAATATTAATGTACATAATTGGTCTGTGGACCTATGTGGTAGAAAAGAACCCTATGCTCCTACCACTGCCTTGTGATTGCAGCTGAGGAGAGCTAACCATAACCTCAGCTCTTGGGCAATTAATATGCAACAATAACACTTATTGAGAATACGGATTGTCAGATGGAAACCCTGTACCCTCTTCATTTGTAACAGGGGTGCTGACCAACTGTGACACCTTGAACTATTAACTTGAATATTTGCACTTGGGCTCCCCCTTTCTGTTAGACTGGAGTAATACACCCTTACATAACCTGTGCATTACTTCAGGGTGTGCTGGCCACTCCAAACTTCTCCTTGGACTGTTCATGGGCACAATGACAATCAATGGTTCTTTACCTCTTTGAAACCTCTCCTGGGACTGTTAATAGGCACAATGGCAATTATCAATGGTTTTTTTCTCTCCCTGGCATTGTTAAACAACACTTTCTTTCCCATGGTGCAATAAATTGTAGTATGCCATGCATTTGTCCATCAAAGAACAACCTATATTTCCATTCCCAGGTAGCCATGGTCTCACCATCTATGCAAGGTTTTCCCTCTCCATTGCCCCTTGTGTGCCCTTGGACCCTTCTCATGGACTATTAATGCTCACAGTCCAGCCATTTGAAAAGATTGTGCTCCTTCTGTCCCATCTGCCCCCACCTGGTCCATTTTGCCTCTTTTGGTATGTAATGTTGACTGAACAAGGCCCTCTCTCTTCGACTTAAAATGTTAATCCCAAATGCCACTGTTTTACCCACTTTGCATTGCTGTAGTGGCTCAGTTGCACTTTCCTTGGTCCCGCCCATTAGACATGGACCCCTCCCACTTACTTTGCATTGCTTCTGAGCACTGCTGACTACCCAAAGCCCTTTCTGTGTTATTAATGAATGAACACAATACTGATTGTCCCACTTTGCAGCCTGTCTTTAAGATCTCTCTACCACTTTGATGTGTTTGTGCAGCATTCATTAACAAAAGCAGGCCTGGAACTATGTGGATGAACCTTCATTTTTTTCCTGCAATTGCTAATGATTCTGATTTCAATTATTGTCACAATCTGGGTACAGGAGTCATTCCTTCCCAGCTCTATTATTGCTTTATTGTGCAAAATATTTACAGCACATCAGGCTCAGTGAGCTGAAATACCATCCTGTATTTTGGGTTTTTAACATATAGTGATCAGTTGATTGGAGGAGAGTTGTGATTTTCTTTGCATTCTTCTTCCAGAGAAGATTGCCTGGTTAAGAATCTTTCTTTTGTGTATTGCTGTGGTGCTGTGCCGACTGCTAGGATACAACCAGAAGCGTTGTTAATTGCTTGTTTTTTAAGAAAGACATCTGGATTGCAAGGTGGAATTGATAGGCTGGTCATTAATTTTTTTAAGCTGAAAAGTCCATTTATACTATGTACTTAATGATCAGTGTCTCTCATTTTACCGAGTGTGGTGGGTCTGTGGATAGACCACTGTGACTCTTGTATTATAATTATGGCATTACCAAAAGGGTTCTGGAGTGGAGTGGACCTCTTAAGATCAGTATCTTTGGGCTGTACTACCATTTTAAAATCAATCCTTGTTTGGTTTTTACCACCATTTGCTTTTAGAAAAATGATCTAAATGTTCTAATCCTTCAATTTCTTCATCTGGAGCACCAGCCTCTAATTATTTCAAGAAGATGGCTATAAAAATGATTAAATGAGAGAACATAATGCTGAGGTGCTTCTGAAAACCATAGGTCACCATTTAGTTCTGCTAATAGCTTGAAGCATCACACTGAAGTGAGGACTTAACCATAGAAATGATGGGATCAGTTTCCCCATTTTATAAGAAAAATAAGCCATTACCTCATCATTCTTCTGAACATAAATCTCAGCAGTGGGATAGCTGCCTAGTAAAAAGGAGTAATATCCCGGCCTCTAGTGTACAGTGTCTTATGCCAAAGGAGTATTTAATGTGGAATTGCTGAAGCACATAGCTAGTCATCACAACAGCAGTTCTTTGTAACCACTGAAAAAGGATACTATGACTCTGAGAAGGATGCCGAAAGATCAGCCCAGCCCAGGGTGCAGTTTGCACTACTGGCTCCTTGGACAGCTGCAAGAAGAGTCTCTGGCTCTTTAAGATTCTGTAAGTACTACTTTGTGGCTATTAAGTAATCTTTTCCCTATGCTGTTTTCTTTCTCTTAAATGCCACCCATAGAAAAGTGAGAGGGTCCTGCAAGTCTCTTGGCCTCTTCCCAACTTGTCTGCAATATATATTTGTGTGTGTGTGTGTGTGTATATATATATATATGTTTATATTTGTAAACTGGTAGAACTATAGAATTAATATTGTATACCCAGCCCTATGCTAGGTTACACTGACATGAGGGATGGAAGTGATATCATCCTATGTGATTTTATTTCTGAGATTGTTGTTGAGCCAATATAAGTACACTTCAAATAACTGTAGGAAATGATTGTCAAGTGTTGTATGAATTATGAAAGTTTGTAAAAGTGATTTGAAGTTGATAGGATAGAGTTCAAGGAGATGGGTTTATTCTCTCTCTTTGAGCCAGGATATGATTGACGCAGCCATCTGTAATCCAGTTGGTGTGTTTTAATGTCATTTTTTTAACCTCTTTACCTCTTTTGGAGGTATGAAGAGAAAGGGTCTAGTCATTGTGTTTGACTGTTTGCCAAGCTTGGCAAAGTGATGATTGTCAGTTTTATGAGCCTGAGATTTTCAAGGGTCAGGGTTTTGGGGTTATAAGTTTGATACTTTGGCTGCCTTTAATTTGGAATCTCTTTGCCTAGAGCAATGGAAAAGAATGTTTTACAAAAACAGAGAAACAAATAACAACCCTTGATCTTGCCCACTTTATGCTATAGTTTATATACCCTTTTTCCTAAGCCTTTTCAGCAGGTACCTTGGTAAGCTAAAAGAAGCTTATCCACCTTGATGTAAAACAAACACAAAGAACCAGCTGAAAAAACATTCTGTAACAAAATTTGAACCTCTTTTCCTGCATATCCATGTATTCGAGCAGGAGCAACAAGAACTATGTATGCAAACTGGGCTTTTCTCTTAACTGCCCATTTTAATTCATATACATGTTTCCTCATAGCTTGTTCTCCCCTCTAATGCCTAATGGCATTTTCTGGCTAAGGGAGCATATATATGATGGTATGCGTCATGCTCCTGAATCTTCTTGGAAACAGGTCTGTGACATTGTTTCTTAAACTTAAGTTACGCTTCAGGATGAAAACCTTTTAAAGGAGTAAAATTTTCTGAAATCCTGAAAAATGTGTTTTGTGGAACACTGACTTAAGATTGCTATTTGAAATGGAAACATGTTTTCTAATTTCAAGTTATTTTTTGTCAAAGACATGTTTTATACAATTCATAGATTTAGGGGATCCATGAGAATATATCCACAAACCCCCAGGGTTCTTATCACCCCAATTTGAGAAACACTGGTCTATGCTCAAGAATTCTTTGATTTCTGCTAATCAGATCATCATTCAATAGCCATATACAAATATAGCGATTATTGGCATGTTTTAAAGGAATCAACTTAGAGTGGTTCTGTACCGTGACTCAAATGGATGGATGGCTCGATTTTAGGTGGATTGACATCTGTTTAGATCCAAAGGTAAATCCTGGAGTTTTAATAAATTTCTTGAAATAATCTTTGCCCTTAAGAAAAATCTCTGGCAGTTGTTAAAAGAGATGCTCTATGCTCTGGAAATGTGGGCATCTTCAAAGTTGAGATAATCCTTGTGTTAATTCAAATATTTATTGTGCCACGCACTGGAATAAATAGCAAAACTAACTGTTGGCATACTACATTTTATGGTATGCTTGTTAGTATGATTGCCATTGCCTGCAAACTACACAGCATTAAAGTTTCTCAGCCTTCCAGGTCTCCCTTGACTGAAAACTACCTATTAAATAACTGCTTTTATTTTATAACATTGACTAGGCTTTCTAGGAAAATTGATGCTGAAGAACAAAGTTTAATTTGTTCTTTTGTCCAAGTGTCTTTTTTTTTTTTTAAACAAAAACTCTACCATTTGCCATCAGTCTGGCAATGCAGTCCTCTATTATGAGATGATCCAGATAATCTTGACAGTGAAATGAAAAAGTGATAAAAATTTTGTAGAAAGCTCCAATACCCCTTGAAAATACATGCATAGAGCTAAAGTTAAAAAACCTCTGCGTTGGGAGAAGATGTGGGTTTAAGTACTATTTGGCCACCTACTAGTTAAGTTGAAGCAGTCTCATCCTCTGGGCTTCCAGTCTGTCAGATGAAAAATGCTGGATAACAAGGTCATTAATTGTCCTTCTAGCTATCATGAATCTGATCTTGCAGTTATTCAAACCAGCTGGTGGCTCTGCTACTTGATTATTATACTCAGAATATGTTGACAATTTGTTGGGTTGCAAGGTGACAGATCAAGGTGTGTGTGTGTGTGTGTGTGTGTTTATAATTTATTTGAAAGGCAGAGAGTTACAGAGAGCCAGAGGCAGAGAGAGATCTTCCATCTGCTATATCACTCCCCAAAAGACTGCTACAGCTGGAGCTGGGCAGATCCGAAGCCAGGAGCCAGGAGCTTCTTCTGGTTTTCCCACATGGTACAGAGACCCAAGGACTTGGGCCATCTTCTGCTTTCCCAGGCCATAGCAGAGACCTGGATCGGAAGTGGAGCAGCCAGGTCTCTAACTGGTGCCCATATGGAATGCCAGCACTGCAGGCGGTGGCTTTATCCACTGTACGACCTCGCTGGCCCCGACAGATTAAGTTTCAAATTTTTTGTCAATGAATATTGAACCATAGTGAAATGTATGGTCTGTTTGCTGTTCCAGAATGTATCTACTTTCTGGCCTTAGGTTCCTTTTAACTGAAAGGGAATGTTCCTTAAATATGTCATTACCATGTTAACAAAACTAGACAGCTTTAATGCTAAAGCAGCCGTTCTCTGTAAATGTGTTCAGAAGATCTAGGGAGACTGGAATAGTTATTTTCTTTTAGATAACAGAAATAGATAGTGGACTTGAGCTTGGCTTGGATTATGGGTTCAAAATTTCTTTATATCAATGTGCTTGCACATAGAGTGTTCATTTGCCACCATTAGTGGGGCTTCATGAAGAACTAAATATATATATATACACACATATGCATGATCTGTCATTTTTAACTGGAAGACTATTTGGAGGTGAAGTATCTAATCTTCAGTAAAGATAGGAAGGTTGTTGCCAAGAGATTTTGAAGCTTGTTCTGCTCCTATTGAGGGCATCATAGAACACTGTTTGGCTTTACTAAGCATCTTATCTAGAGAATATAGAGATGAGTTAGTGATTTTCCATATACTCATCTTAAGATTTGTTTGGCATTGACATAAAGGTCCTTATAATATGATAATTCCTGACCAGTTACCTGGAAGCCTATGTTTAATGAAGGTTTACCATACCGTACCATACTGTATCATACAAAGTGCTTCCACGGTTGCAAACATGGCTTATATCTGCTTAAGTGAGCTCCTATGCTATGGTAAAATCATGTAGCCAATTATTGAAAATGGTCAGGACAGTTGCACCTATAGATGTTGGTAGCAACTGCTTGCTCTGCTGCCTTATGTGTTTAAGGATTCTCAGCAACAAGAAGTCCTATAACCACAAATTTAGTCAGCCCTTAAGGTTTGACCATATTTTCATGGAGTGCTTTTTGTTCATGTGCTTAATTCTCCTGTGATGTTGTCAGTGTTTAGGGAGACCAAACAGGCTGGAACATACCTATGTCTAATGCTTCAGGTTTTACTTCCTGGTGGTTTTTTTGTTTTTGGTTTTGGTTTTTTTTGGTTGGGGTTTGGTATCCTACTGGTGCTTTGGTAGACTGCTGAGGTCCATCTTTCTTCTCAGGGTCATTCCCAACTATGTGAGACCTGAGGACTGAGAGCAGCTGCAAGAGACCTCAAGTTCAGCAGATCTTTACTTTTGAGACTCCAGACCAGTTCCAACTATTCTAAGTGGATGGCTTGCAAGTTGCCTGGAGAAAAAGGTAGTTGCCAAGCTTACCCTTGTGGGACTTTTGTCTTTGGCTTTAACTTTCTACATCTCTACTTTTAAAAGCAGAATATGGGCATCCTCAGTTCCTATACATTGTTTTTGTTCACATACACATACATTTTAACTTGAGTTTGGCCTATTTTATGTATCCCTCAGTGATGGGCTCCTGAGAGGTCTTTAAGGACAGTTATACTTGATCCCCATTTTATGAATGAAGAATGGGAAAGCAAAGCAATAAATAGCTTTCTTTCTCATCAGATGGCTAACTGGGGAGATAGATCTCAACCAAGCCTTTGGATTGGTAGACCTTTAAATTATTCTCATCAACTGATATAATTACATAGGATTTTGTTTATGAATAGGACCAATTTAGTCTGTACCAGTTCTACTTTGGCAGGCTGACTGCACTGTCACTGCCATTACCTTGTTTTAAGAAGTTGAGAGTTTTTTAATTTGTAAAACAATGAAATTGCTGAAAAGGTCGAATAGGAGAAGCCTGAGGCCTGTATAAGCTCTTTATCGGCTCCTTAGTCTTTTGTATCTGGTGTTCCTCTTGCATAGTTAGCTATTGTCATGACTAGGGTCCGTGATCACTTTTGGTTTCTCTGAATATCCTAGAACTCAGAACTCAGAACGCTGGTGGTGCCATTTTATACAAGTCATTCAAGAAATGGACCATATGGATTGAGTAGAAAACAGTTCTATGTATTTACCTTTGCAGTATTACAAGATGGCACCACATAAAGTAAAAATTACAAGAGGGCAATGCTGAAAAACTAGGTGACAGACAGATACTTGTTTAGTTTTTAAAATGGTGCTTTATGGAACAAAGAAGCTTGAGGCGATGTGGAGAATTCTTAGTGAGTGCAGAGGATCAAACCATATAGGAATTTTTCTGAATGGCTTTATGGATCTCTGGGTTGAAAAGGCTTTAACTTCTGTTAGTTTCAACCCCTTGATTTCTTGACTGCCACTATCTTTTCTGATGAGAACACAAGGGCATTAATAATCTATATTCTAAGTGATTGCTCATTAATAGAGATGAGAGGATAAATCACAATGTGGGAATTTTGGTAATTATTCAGCTCTAAATTGCTTTTGAAGATGAGAGAACTTACATGGAATGTAACTGGAATGAATATTTGAATTCTCAGGTTGCTAGGCTGATAGCTAGAATACAGAGCTCAAATGTCTACTCCTTAGTCCATACAAACAAAAAGTAGGGGGCAAACATGATGCAATTCAACTATTGATGACCCATTGGGATAAACTTTGCCAGGATACTCCATTTCAATAATTTACCTTTCCTTTGTCTCTTCTCCAGATCTTCCTGGAAGAATAGGCTTGTTGCTTTACAGTGTTAGTGACCCATTCCCTTTGACGATCCCTAGGTGGAGATGGGGCATGAGGATCCTCCAGGGGAAAAGCTCACTAGCACTGGGCAACAACCCTAGGTCATGAGGTTCAACCAAGATACTTCCTTGGGCCCAGATAAGAAGATGAAATCTGAAAGACAACCACCTTGTGTCAAGGTGGGTAAGTTGTTTCTAAAAGCATAATAAGTAGTCTTGATTTTGATCTTGTTTTCTAGTATACATTGTACTTAGCTTTCCACTGAGATTGTACTCATCATTATCCTGAATCTACTTTGGTAAAAACAGCTTCCTGACTAACCTGGGAAGCAACTGGGTATGACATTGGTGAAAGTGATGATACGAAGAAGGCAGTAGGCTTCATGAGTTAGGGTATATAGGGTGGGACTATAAGATGTGGTACATGCCTACAAACCAATTATTCTTTCTTTTAGGAGAACATGGACAACAACTGCCACATTACAACACCTTGGGATGTCCATGGGATATAACACACAACAAGCTATTTGAGAAGATAAATAAGAGTTGTAGCTTTTTGCTCTGTGCCTGCTGATTGATGGATGCCACGTAGCTACGAATTAAAACATGGGAAATGACACAGTTTTCTATCATTGGGCAAGAACTAAAGGATGAGTTCCCTGTGTCCTCTAGGTCAGTGATGGGTGAGGCTGATTATAAGGATGAGGGTTGGGAGATGAAGGTGACCATTCAGTGCAGTAAATCCTGACTATATTGGCATTGTGCAGCATTCTTCATAAAGAGTGGCTGCCCCATAAATTCCATGAGATGTTTTCACGAGTTAGAACCCTTGCAATGTCATAATTGATTAGAAAGATGCATAGATTTAGAAATAGAGTTACCAGCAGAGCTTGTTAGAAAGCCTAGGACTTAGAAAGCTATGGTGAGGGTTATCTCAGAATATTTATTATAGGTAATTTTCTCCTCAGGCTAGTACCCTATGTGGATGTTCTTACTGTGGAAATGACTGCCTCCCAGAGGTACTCACATTTATCTCAGAGAGCAGCATTATCTAGTTTGGAAATGGTGCTCTATGACTGTGTTTTGGTGGTCCTGAATCAGGAGGCTTAAGTAAAGCTAACTTGAGACAGTCATTTCTTAGACGTTCTTCTTTTTCCTTCATTTTCTCTGAGGTCAGATCTTAAATATTTAGATTTTTTACTTAATCATTTAATGAAAGCAGGAGTGAGGAACATCCAGCCTGTGGGCCATATAAGGCCTGCAAAACCAATTGGTCTGGCTCTGCCAAGGCAACTACAGGTGGGACACAAAATTCAATAAATGTACAGTAGGGTAATTTCAAAGGTTGATAATTTTTTATGGTCTGCAAATGATATTATGAATATTGAAATGGCCCTTGGCAGAGAAAAGTTCCTCCACTCTGAACTTAAATGTATAAGATAGTGTCTCTAGTGACTCATCAAGTGACACACAGCAAGATATTTTTCCATATATGTGTAGTTTCCTATTCTGTTGAATGAGGAGCCAGAAGCTTTAATTTCACAGTTTTATAAGCTCCGTGGAAACACCTTCTATAGCTCATTACTTTGACTTTTCTGTAACTCTAGCACAGTACTCAATACTTCATTTCATTTAAATGATTTCTCTCTTGTTTTTTGTAGCTCTTGAATGTTCCTTTCATGGCTGCCAAATCACCCTTCCCAAAATCAGTGCAAAGAGCTGGGTCTTCCGCAGAATCAAGAAATTTGAACATGCCAAAAGATGCCTTCCTACCTAAAGATCAACATGCTTGCTGACAATGTAGCACTTCAGAGTAGCAGAATGAAGTAAGTTGTTGGTTTTGCCGTCCTGTGGGGATTGCTCCAGAACTAATAAGCTGTTTGTTGGGAATTACTATTGGATGGGATGTGGTAGTCCCGCTTGAGGTGGGGATGAATGTGAAATGGGGAGATTACCACTCTCCCATGTTACCAACTGGATTCATTGAACAGCTCAGACACTCCAGTCTACTTACCAGTTGTGTCAGAGAAGAATCTAACAGATTAAGATGTACTGTAGAAAGAATCCTAGACTCTGAGGCAGTCATTGTAATTGTGAAGGATCTGAAAACAAAGTTGGTTTTCTAAAGGGATGGGGGAAAGATGAAGCTGTACAACATGGGGATTGACTAAGTGCTATCTAAGCACCCTTTACTGAAATTGTCACTCATCTGTGACACCTCGTCTGGATCTTATGGAAATTCTAGTAAATACTTGTAGCAGAATGTCAAGAGGCACACATTCTGTGTTTAAATCCCTTCTGTTACTCATTAGGTGTGTGACCTCTGGCAAGGACGATCTCTGATTAGACTTGAGTTCTTGTTGAGGAGTAAATCAATCATGTATGTAAAATACTTAACAGTGCTTGGCCCATGGCTAGCAAAAGGCATCCCAAAAAGTTGCAGAAGTTCATCTGGCACAATACAAGTGACCACAAGCATTATCTGGTATCAGGCCTACTTGGCATGCCTTGGTTCTATTTAAAAAATCTCTAGGTAAAAATTTGCAAATCAAAGAGCATCTGTGTTGGTGATGATGATTCTTAGTAATAACTGTTATTGGTAGTAGTATAAATAATATTGGTAGTAATAATAACCTATTGTAGTTATTAATGACACTTTTTGCTTTTCTTTTGTTGTCTTCTTTTTGTGCTTATTGTGCCCCTCACTGTGTATGTCTCTTCTACTTCTTACCCTCTTCCCCTGAATATGTGCCCTTTGCTTATCTTTCGCTCCTAAGTGTGTATTTCTCTTTGTCTTTTTTCTTCCTTGTGCGGCTTTGCTCTTCTCTAAAGTGATTGTTATCCATTTCCATGTTTCTCTTGCTAATTTCTTCTATGTGTGCTTTTGCTTCATTTTCTCTTTTTGTCCCTAAGTGTGATCTCTGCCTTGTATTTGTTGTCTCTCTCTAGTTTGTCCACTTTGTTGCTGTTAACTCTTTGCTCTCCTACATCTGGCTCTTCTTTCACTATGTCTTCCTTTTGTTTCTACTCTCTGGGTCATACGCTATGTGCTTTTTTGCCACTTTCTTCTTCTACCTATCTTTCTTTGTCTCTTTGTGACCCTTCCACTTCGTGTTGGCTTGATGTTTCATGTTTCTCTGATTCTGAGCTCCTTTCTGATGTTTCTCCTCCTTTTCTTGCATTTCTCTTTTCTACCTTCTCTTTTTGCCCCTCTTGGGCTATTTTCTCTCTTTCCTCCTTTGTGTGCCTAAGTGTCTCTTTGCTATTTGTAATTGTCTACCTCAGCATCAATCTCTGCTTATTTGTGTTTCTTCTCTGCTTTTCCCCTCTCTATTAACCTTTGACTCTTTCAGCCTCTATGTTTGCCTCTCTTTGATTTTTATGTAATTTCTCCTTGGATCTGTCTTTGTGTATGTGGGCATGTGTGCATATATGTGCATGTCATGTGTGATTGAGGGGGTTCCTAACCCCTTCCCAATAGGTGCAGAATGTCAGCTATCAAAATGAACAGTGTAGAAGCTGTTTCTTATGCCAAGTTACCTAATGAGATGATCAAGACCAAAACAGCACCCTAAGATCAGAACTGAAGTAAAACCCAAGACCACAAATGGACAGAAGGTGGAAGGTGCATGATGGATAAAAGACGCAAAGTGAAAGACAGATGGTTTAGACCTTGAACCTTGAGGACTAAGGTTGAAAATACAAGACCCCAAAAAAGATGAGACCCTCAGGCCTGAAACCAAACAGAAACTTTGAAAACTAATATGTACAGAAAGTGGTCTGAGTTGGACAGAAGGCCAAAGACCCAGGGTGGAGGCTGGAGGCCCAAGAGCTGGAATGGACACATGGGAAGCTTAAAAACTGAGATGTATAATACAAAGCCTAAGACCAAGTTATAGTTTGAAGACCTAAGGCCCATGGATGGAAGGCTGCAGACACAAACAACACCCAGGACTCAAGCCACCCCAGATGGACAGAAGACCCAAGCGAAACAGTGATCTCCTGACTAAAGGTTGGAAGCTGAAGTTCCCTTAACCAGAGCCCAGGAGGGGAGAAACCCGGGGAAGTCCCAAGATGAGAACCCTAAACCCCAACTCTTTTCTATTGTTGTACCTTCTACTCTTAGACATTTTGAATTTTCTCCTCCCAATTATCATATTGCCATTAAGCCTGCTTCTTTTGTGATGTCCTTCAGAAAGGAATGTGTCTTTAGAGTGGTAATATGCATGGGCTAGTCTTGAGCCAGTTTTTGTTGTAGTTTTTAGCCATTCATTTTTTTCATTTCTCTTCATGTCTATTCCATTTGAGAGAGACAACAAAATTCAATCAATATCTAGTCTGGCTTTTGGTATTACACTCAGGAGCAAGCATCTGTATAGGTTATATTGCATTTCTGTCTTCTTTTTTAATCTCAGAAGCCTTGGGCTGATGAGAAGACAAAAGCTGTTGTGGTAAAAAGAAGTGCCAGGCTATCTAGAGAAAATGTGAAGAGATGCTCTGGCCATTGAGAAGAATTAGACAAGAAATAAACAGATCATACCAGCCTTCTGAAAAGCACTAGCCAACAGCACCTTCCTTTGAGCTTATCCAGATTTCTGAGATCTGGAACTTCTAGTAATGGTTACAGATGGGTGATTGCCTGCCCAGAGTGAGGCTTACACTCCCAGCTCATTGTAAAGGCCAGATAATTTGGTGGACCACACAAACCCTATTTCTGAGTTTAACATCCACTTGTAGGTTTAAAGATGACAGAACATGAGATGATATAATGGTTTAATCCTTTGCTTGATCACTAATTCTCCCCCTTTTGTGAAGGAAGTTGATGTAAATGATTGATAATGTGTTTTTAAACACTGTAAAACACAAGACAAAAACAAGCAAGGCAACCTCATTAATAGCATATTGGCAGTCACAGACAATTAACATTTAAAAATACAGTGCCTCTTGTGAAGCATTATGTAAATGCTCATCACACATTTTCTCTGAGGTCAGATCTTAAATATTTAGGTTTTTGGGGCCATAAGCTCTCAGCATGTTTTTTTTTTTACACAACCTTTTTAAAAGGTAAGAACCATTCCTACCTTGTGAGCCAAGTGGATTTGATCTGCAGTTCAAAGTTTACCAACTTCTGTTGTAAATGCCATAGAATATTTCTGAATATTATTTCCTTTTCTGTTTGTGTCCTTGTGCTAGTCTCTAAGGATGTGTGGTCATATCCTGGTGACTTGTAGAAAAGTGTGTGAATATGTTTTATAAACTTCTTTGAAGCACTGCCAAAAACTTAAGAGTTTCAGTATTGATGAGTGAATATTGGCTGCCTATTCTGTGAATCCTGTGCTAAGCATTGGAGATACAAAGATTTAAAGCAGCATGAATAAAAAAGTGCTTTTTCAAAAGAATGTAGTACTACATAGTACTATGCAGACATAAGACATTAAGTTTTGGATAAATGAAGAATTTGTATAGTTGTGTTTCTGTTGCTCTTTTGATTTTGAGTAAAAGTTCAGTATTCTAGGCAACAGAAAGCACATGGACATGGCTTTTAAACTATAAACTATACTACAAACAAACGGGATTAACCTACCGTGATCCTCTACATTGTGGCAAATATGCTGGAGGAGTCTTCTCACAGACTAAAAGTTTCAGAAAGGAAGTGCCTATTAAAGTGCTTTGCAAACTAAAGCACTATACAAAATATCAGTGAGCTACATGTTTATGAATGAATGAACATTAACTACTTCTTACATACCCAGTATTGTTTTGGGCACTAAAACGCCCAAAATAAGTTTTCCCAAGTGATTCTCTCATGTAGTAAAAATTTAGACACAAGGAATAAGATATCAATTGATCTAATCAATAAAGACTTTCCCGGTGAGATTGAGTTAAATTATTGCTGATATGTTTTCCATACTAATGGAACGTAATGAATGTGAATGAGATTTCTAAACTACAAAATGCTATGTAATTTGAAGACTTCAGATGTTTCTGTATGAATAAAACGTTCCACAAGATAGGCATTGTTTCTACAAAACTCTCATTTGTGTTTGAACCACAAGGAGAAAGATAGTTACACAAACTAAGGGCTTAAATACTTACTAAAGGAATGATTCCATGTCAAATTGCTTATTGTGTGAACTCACTGTTACAGGCAGTGAGGAAATACAGTTTTGTATTCAATTGTGCCTGCAGCTGAGAATAAGGCAGTACATACGTTAGCATTTTGTGAGGTCTAAAGCACCATAAAAATGTTACTATGGAGTTTATTTCTCACCTGGTGCTGAATACTAGGTTTATAAAAATTAAATCACAGTTATTATACTATGCAAATAAAGCAGAAAAGTTGACTGAGGATTGAACATGCTAAATATAATATGTAAAGTGTTCAATGTCTTATGAATGCAGAGTGGATAGTAATAATTTAATATACACCAGTCTCCTTTGCAAGGCATTGAGGATGCAAAGATAAACCATCTTTTTATCTAAAAAAAGATTTTATTTATTTGAAAGGCAAGGAAATAGAGATCTTCCACCCACTGGTTTATTCCCCAAATGGCCACACTGCTGGGTCTAGGCCAGGGACAGGCTGAAGCCAGGAGCCAGGAGCCAGGAACTCCATCTGATTCTCCCACGTGGGTGGCAGGGGCCCAAGTACTTGGGCTATCTTCTGCTGCCTTCCCAGGCACATTAGCAGGAAGCCAGATTGGAAACTGAGCAGCCGGAACTTAAAATGGAGCTCATGTAGAATGCTAGCGTTGCAGGTGGAGGCTTAACCAGCTGTGCCACAACGCCAGCCCCAAAGATAAAACCATCTTTATTGTGTCCTGGGTAGCAGAGGAATGTGTATGAAAATAATGTCATTTATAAAAGGCTATGTGTACATTAGCAAAATTTGCTAAATGAATACTCTTTACTATTATCCCTAGACATAGTAACTGGGGTTACAAGAATTCATTGCCAATATTATTGAAGCTGCAATGGAGATCTCTATGTAATTCACAAAGCCTACAGTTCTATAAAGATAGGAATTAACTGTTGGCTTAATGAATACAGATTACTTTCTGTGAAGCTCAGAATTGCATATCCTATTATGTAAAAATGAACTTACCATTGTGTGATCTCACAGGAGGAAATAAAATAATAGTTGTGAGATCTGGAGCAGAAGTTACTTAACTACTAAAAAACTTATTTGATGATGATGATGAAAACATGGGGAAAAAGGATTTGTGTAAGGCTGTGGTAATGCTGAATTAAGTGAAATGATGAAATCCTGTTCATCAGAATACTTGGCTCCTTATAGAAATGATGGAAATTCTTTTGTTAAAAATCAAAGTGTTGTCTTTCCATCCAGTTTTTGAATGCTCCATGCTGACAATGAAGGTGAAGTAGATTCACCATGGCGTGGCGTAGAGATGATGAAGGAGAAAAATGAAAGGCTCAAGTTTGCTTTTTGATTCACCTGATAAACATTGTTCATGTGGAATACCCCATTCCAGGTCCTGAGCATAAGAGATGAGGTGATATGGACCTAGTCTAAAGCACTTAGACCACTGATCATAGCTGAAGATCGAAAACCATCTTTAATTTGATTTTTGGCTAAATAAATATATGAGTGCCTGCTCTCTGCAAGGTGTGATGGTTGATGAATTATGTAAATCTGGTTCAGAAGACCCATTTACTTGCCTTGGAGATCTAAAGGAAATGAAAAAAGGCAAGATTCATTCAACATAAAACAGAGACATTTTTCTTGGTTCCAGGAAACTCCAGAGTTGCTTGCTCATTTGTGTCTCCTTTCAAACCAGAACACTCCTAAAAGGATGCAGGAATCCTTCAATGTCCTTCAATTCTGCTTTTATTATAGTTCATTAGTTTAAGATGAGAATCAAGATGAAAGGACTAGTTTTAAAAGGTATTGGCAGACTGACCTGGCTTAGAGTCAGGAAGACACTTGAGAAACAACAACAAAAAAGGTGTTTCATATTTGCTATTTTTAGTAAAGATGTGTTAAATCTGAAGAACGTACTAAGTGCTGAGGAAATGAAGAAAAGCAAAAAGCCTAGGCCAAAATGTACTTTATACCCACCAGCTTATGGTGGAACCACAAGAAAAAACGTAATAAGAGCAAATTTCATAAAAGACTGCAGACCTTTCTTAACTGAAAAACTTCACACTGCAGCTGTGACTGTAAGACACAGAGAAGGAGTGATTAAATAAATAGATCTCCTTCTCTTTGGCGTGCTTTGTAGAGTGGAAATAAAAGAGGACTTTTTTATTTTTGCATTCATACAAATATTGATGAAAATGATGCTAAGCGCCAAATTAAATAGATTTGTTCCAAAGGCACTTAGCCTGATTTGGAGATGCAATAAGAAAACAAATGGAGTGATACTCTGTTAAACAGAAGTATCTATTATGTCAAGCCATTGTGGTAAATCTTAGATAAAAAAAAAAAAAAACAGAAAAGATCTTGACTGAAAGACACTTGCTTATCAATTACCTCATTGATTAAAATATAGGAGGTAGTTTAATGTTCATTCATTTTTTTCACTTGGTCATTCTACAAATATATCTGGGTGCCTACTAGATAAAGAATCCTTTGGTAGGCTCTCAGTTGCCTCAGAGACATTACAAACTTGCATTCCTGCCTAGAGCATTTCTAAAACTTTGCTTTTGACCTGTTTCCTGATTACAGGCATGATTTTGTCCCTAAACAACATTGTGTGGTTTGATTCCTACTCCATATCTCTTCCTCCGCTCTGGCCACTGCAATCAGCAGGTAGCTGGGTTTTGTAGAGAACTTGCTCCTTGAGTTGCAGGAACTCTTCTTGTAATGGACGGCTCATCCCTCATGAAAAATGACTAAGACCACTGTTTGCCAGAAGGAGGGATGCCAACCAACTAATTCCCAAATCTCAGTCTCACTGGGGAACCACCCATACCTGAGCCACAGTTGGTATTGAAAAGCATTTACAGTTGTGGTCTATTTGCAATTCTTTGACCCTTTATGTGCTGACACATGGATCTATTTCAGAAACAATCCTCAGCACATAATAAAATGGAGATGGAGACATGATTTCTTTTACAACAGCTTCATAATATATACCATAGAAATGTTCTTATCATCAAAAGAATGTCAGTGGATGAAAATAGCTTAAAACTTAAGAAAGCTTGCTTAAATCTTAAGTTCCATAAAATACAAATTGGAAATGACAGAACAAAAAAAAGTAAAGTACTCTAAGTCTATGCCAGACTAGGATTTGACCTTTTCTATTTTTAAATCACTCACAGAGGGTGGGACAGGAGGGAGAGTGAAGGAAAGGTCAAATCTGTTCTAAGGGCAGTTGCCCTTTGTTCTGGATTCTGTATTGAGAGCATTACTAGCTCCAGTTATAACTTGGGATTGCTTTTTAAAAGTTTAATGCAGTTCCAATAACTGATTATTGTTGACATCAGGTCCTAATTTGCTGTATGCCTTTTGAGAAAAATTTTTGTCTGAATGGCTATCAACTAAGCCCTGGTTCAGAAAGGAATGGAATTTATTAATTGAACCAATGTGACCCACTTTCATAAGAGTTCTTTAAAGCTGAAGCTAACATTTGCTGCAGAGGAAAAAGACTATTGTTCATTGTAGTTTGTAAATTCTTTCAAAGTATCTGAACTAGTTCACGTGGCAAGCCCACAATAACATCCGTAAATGGAGAAGGGAATAATGGCAAAGTATAATTGGTGAGTGGAACAATGTAAAAGGGGATTTGGGGTAATACTTGTTAGTTTCAACTTTGTACATTTTTATTAATATTAGACTTTTTAATGTATCAGCTAGACACAGCACCCTTTCTTCAAGCAGGGTTGGGGGGTACATTTTTGGAAAGTGGTAAGGAGAAAGTAACTGAAAGCCTTCCTTTCACAGTTTCTGGCATCACTATCACTGCCAATTAGACAAGAATAAGAGAACATGCTATCATCTACTTTAGTCGCATATGTGAAGTTGTAAAGGAAACTCCTTCATCTCTTCGTTTCTGCCTCAAAGAATTCTATGCCAAAATGCTAAGATAAATGGAAGGAAGTTGGACTTGTGAACTCATGTAAAAAACTGACTGTTGATTCTTTAGTGTTTTGAAGATCCAAAAATGTTGCTCAGCATGGGTGACCAACAAAAAGCAATCTGAAGCTATCCCCCACATCGTGAAAGAAAAATTGGGGAGTTTGTTGTGTACTGTAAAATAAAATGTACTGCTTTGAGAACTTGCATTTTTAGTGTGATGGTTTCTCAATTTACTATCTTTTATTAATCTCACTGGTTATTTTTTTTTTTAGCCTTAGTCATAAAAGTGTTATCAGGTCTCATTTCTTACAGATTCTGGTGCTTTGGCCAAAGATACTGAGGAACACAAACCTAATAATATGTTAAGAAGCAAAAAAACTATTGAGAAATAAGAGTGGGACAATAGGAATAGGGTATAAACAATAAAGTTGTAGGAGTTCAGATGCATTCAGGAAGGAAGTGATAGTAATTGAAGAAATGAAGAGGCCTGGTCCCTAAGTAGGTGAAGGGATATGTGAACCTGTACAGTGTGTTATAGGCAAGAGTTTCTAATGCTTTGTTGGCAACTATACTGGCAATTACTGTTTTTGGAAGGAAGTTTTAATTTGTTATGGATCAAGTAATTATTCAGTACATGTACTTTTAAAACAGATGCCTGAATTACTCTTGCCTTAATGTATTAATCAGATCTTGAGATTATAAATGATAGTTCAGGGGGAGAATGTCAACCATATCCTGGGATGTTGTTTCTCAACTGGGAGAGTATTAAGTGGCCTTTGCCATTTGCTTGCATTTCTGTATGATTATAACTCTGGGATGGGTGGGAGGAGGGTGAGAGAAACTGGGTAGAGACGTCTTCCTGAAGGCATTCAGAGTGTCATCAGGTTCTCAAATTTTCCTTGGAGCTAACATCAAGTTCCTGCTCATATTTGCTGCGCTTGCTGTTTTGGCATTCCTGGCTCTCTTCATCCTCTTGTAACCTAATGGAGAGAAAATGAAAATCACTATGCCCCCTGTTTAATGACAAAAGGACAGACATAGCAGTTCTTTTTTTTTATAGGGGCAGCAGAAATAGAAAATCTCAAAGCATTTGGTAGTATTTCTCAGCTTTTGTATTTTCTATGCAGTGAGCATGTGGTTATCACTGTGAACTTCTAATTATGTTTTTGTGCCAAGCGAAGTCACATCAACAAAAACTTGTGCCTCTTGGCAGGACACTACTGTACCCTTGGTTATGAAAAGTTGTTCTTCCCCTTGTGTTTCTTTGGAAAAGGTAATGCTCCTGGGACTAATAGACTTAGTTAAGCTTCTATCATTTAAATTTAAAAGTTGTATTATTGGACCGGCACCACAGCTCAATAGGCTAATCCTCCGCCTGTGGCGCCGGCACACTGGGTTCTAGTCCCGGTCGGGGCGCCGGGTTCTGTCCCAGTTGCCCCTCTTCCAGGCCAGCTCTCTGCTGTGGCCCAGGAGTGCAGTGGAGGATGGCCCAAGTGCTTGGGCCCTGCACCCCATGGGAGACCAGGAGAAGCACCTGGCTCCTGCCTTCAGATCAGCGCGGTGCGCCGGCCGCAGCACGCCGGCCGCAGCGGCCATTGGAGGGTGAACCAACAGCAAAAGGAAGACCTTTCTCTCTGTCTCTCTCTCACTGTCCACTCTGCCTGTCAACAACAACAACAAAAAGTTGTATTATTTAAGTGGGGTATAAAATTGAACCACTTACTCTGTTCATTGGAAATGAGTAGGCAGGAAAAGTACCAGTTATAGGTATAACTTAAAAAGGTACAGGTCAGGAAAACCAACTGAATGACCTTGTAACTGTTCCCAGGGATTATACCAAATGGGGCACCAAGACACTTACATGGTGGTTGGAGAGTTTATACAAACAAGTGTTACACCTTTAACCTCACTCAGCTACATTGTTTCCTTTACTTAGTAAAGGTGAACTTTTGGGGAGTTCTTATGCCAGCATTTCTTGGATTTGGCACAATCTTTCTCCCAATAACAGCATTCCTGGTAGAGATAGGAGACAGTGAATTTGGTTTTTGAGATGGCTAGCTAGGGACAAAGAGCCTACATGTAAATAGGTCTTGCAATGACAAGACGGGGGACTGGAAACTAGCCAGATAAAGAGAACTGGAGATAAGGACTTGGGACCAGAGACTAAGGCAGGAAGGGAAGTAGGATGGGGAGAACCCCTGGACGACTTGCTTCAAAGGCCTCTGTGTAAAAACTTCCCCATAGCCCTGAAGGACATGTAATCCCAGACCCTCCTGCTTTCAACAACATCCTGCTCAGGAGTCTCCTCTAGCTAACTTGCAAGAGTAAACATTGCTTACTCTTCCTTGTCCATATTCTCATTCGTCATGCACACAAGATAGAAACCTAAATAGCCAGGACTACAGAAGCCTACATCATTCCCAGTGATGTGAGATAGCTAGGTCACACTTTCCCTGCTCTGTGTACTCTTACCCACCTGCGAATCAGAGGACCCTTTCCCCAGGAAGTACTTCCCTTTATCCCAGACCTGGGGGTGATACCACGTAAACATTTCCCTTTCTAAGCTTAAGAAGCCTGCTCTGTCTCCAGAACCAGAGCGAGCAGGGTATGAAAATCTCTCATCCTTTCTTGACCCACTCTCCCCAAACAATGCCCACGTTGTGTGTGCTTTCCTCACTTTGTAACTAAGCTATGACTTTGCACGTTGTGTTTGTGCCTGTACTTAGAATGCAAGAGCCTGGAATGGAAGTTTAGGCCCAACGTAGCCCAAAATACCAGCAGTATTCTTTGCTTTGCCCTCTAAAGTTTCTCTGCGGTGTGTGCCCTGCATCTAAATTGTACCTGATATCTTGATTGCTACACCAAAAGCTCTCATTACTTGAAGGCTTAAGGAAAGGTCAAAGGGAAGAAATACAAAGTAGAGTGTGAAAGAAACTAGGATTTGAGCAGCTTTGCCAAAAGCTAATGAATTAAGCAGATCCTGCCACTTTTTTGGGAAGTCAGTGGTGAAGTTAAAAGTAATAAACTTTGCAGGTAGTATGAAAAAGCTTGTTTTTGTTTTTGTTTTTGTTTTTTTCCTGAAATAATATGTGAAGGAAGAATATTAAAGGGCTATATGGGTTGTAAGGGATGAGTTATGTGTGGACGCCTCTTTAATAAACAAAACAAAAACAAAAAAGAACCCCAAGGGCCACTGCTGTGGCATAGTGGGCTAAGCCTCTGCCTGTGGTGCCAGCATTCCGTATGGGCGCCACTGCTCACTAGGCTAATCCTCTACCTAGCGGCGCCGGCACACCAGGTTCTAGTCCCAGTTGGGGCACCGGATTCTGTCCTGGTTGCCCCTCTTCCAGGCCAGCTCTCTGCTGTGGCCCGGGAGTGCAGTGGAGGATGGCCCGAGTACTTGGGCCCTTCACCCCATGGGAGACCAGGATAAGTACCTGGCTCCTGCCATCGGATCAGTGCGGTGCGCCGGCCGCAGCACGCTGGCCGCGGCGGCCATTGGAAGGTGAACCAACAGCAAAAGGAAGACCTTTCTCTCTGTCTCTTTCTCTCACTGTCCACTCTGCCTGTCCAAAAAAAAAAAAAAAAAAAAAAAAGTCCCAGAATATGACAGCAGGATTTAGAATAACAAGGCACAGAAGAGCTCTGGAATCGGGCTACAGGTCCCATATCCTAGACATCCAGGAACAGATGTTAAACAATAGGGAGGAGAGTGAGCAGATATCCTGGATAAGCTGAGTAGCCAGATGCAAATGCCATTTAGTTTCTTCTATAACTAATGCTTATATTCTTTTTAAATTTAAGTTATACAAGTTTCATATGTTTTATATATACAGATTTAGGAACAAAGTGGGGCTTCCCCTCCCTCCTGCCTGCATTCCAGCCTTCCTCCCGCATATATTCCCTTTCTTAATTTTTACAATGATCTATTATCAGTTTACACAGTGATCTTATAGTTAACCCCACTCTAAGCAGAGGAGTTCAGCAAATAGTATGAAGATAAATAAAACAAAGCAAAACTAAAGATTGTTCCTCAATGGAAGAGACAAGGGTTATAAACAATTATCTATTCTCCAAATGTCTATTTCAACTGAATACGTTACATTTCAGGTATTCCATTAGTTCCATCAGGTCAGGAAGAAAATATATTTGTTTTTTTTGGAACTGGCTTATTTCACTAAGTATAATAGTTTACAGTTGTGACCATCTGGTTCTAAAAGGCAGGATTTCATGTTTTTTTTTTTTTTTCACCTGAATTGTACTCCATAGTGTATATATACCATAATTTCTTTATCTAGTCACTAGTTGATGTACATCTGGGTTGATTCCATATTTTAACTTTTGTGAATTGTGCTGCAATGAACATGGGGTTACAGATATCTCTTGTGTACTGATCTCTTTTGGTTTGGGTAAATTCCCAGGAGAGGAATGGCTGGATCATATGGCAGATCTATATTCAGATTTCTGAGGTATCTCCATACTGTCTTCCACAGTGGTTGCACAAGTTTATATTACCACCAGCAGTACCTTTTCCAGCACATCCTCGCCAGCAGTTATTGTTTTCTTATTTTTGTATGCTAGTCATTTTAACTGCAGTGAGGTGAAATCTCATTGTGGTTTTGATTTGCATTTCTCTGATGGCTAGTGAACCTGAACAATTTCACAAGTGTCTGTTGGCCATTTGAATTTCCTCTCCTGAAAAATGCCTGTTTAAGTCCTTTGCCCATTTCTTTACTGGGTTGTTTCTTTTGCTGTTGTTCAATTTCTTGAGCTCTTTGTGTATACTCTGGATGTTAACCCTTTATCAGTTGCACAGTTTGCAAATATTTTCTCCTTCTGGTTGCCTCTTAACTTTGCTGAGTGTTTCTTTTGCAGTGCAGAAGCTTCTCAGCTTGATGTAATCCCATGTGTCAATTTTAGCTTTGATTGCCTGTGCTTCCATAGTCTTTTCCAAGAAGTTTTTGCCCATGCCAATGTCTTGTAGATTTCTCCCCATGTTCTCTAATAATTTGATGGTATTGGATTGTCTCATTTTGCGTGGATTTTTGTGTAGAGTGTAAGGTGGTGGTCTAATTTCATACTTCTGCATGTGGAGAGATGGTTTTTCCAGCACCATTTGTTTAAAAAAAGACTATCTCTGTTTCACAGATTGATTTCAGCTCCTCTGTCAAAGATAGATTGGTTACAGATGCATGGATTGATTTCTGGAGTTTCTATTCTGTTCCATTGGTCTATAAGTCTGTTTTTGTCACAGTACCAGGCTGGTTTTTTTTTTTTTTTTTTTTGTTTTTTTTTTTTTGTGACTGCCCTGTAGTATGTCTTGAAAATCAGGTATTGTGGCCGGCGCCGTGGCTCACTAGGCTAATCCTCCGCCTGGCGGCGCCGGCACACCGGGTTCTAGTCCCGGTCGGGGCGCTGGATTCTGTCCCGGTTGCCCCTCTTCCAGGCCAGCCCTCTGCTGTGGCCCGGGAGTGCAGTGGAGGATGGCCCAGGTGCTTGGGCCCTGCACCCCATGGGAGACCAGGAAAAGCACCTGGCTCCTGGCTCCTGCCATCGGATCAGCGCGGTGCGCCGGCCGCAGCGCGCCGGCCGCAGCGGCCATTGGAGGGTGAACCAACGGCAAAGGAAGACCTTTCTCTCTGTCTCTCTCTCTCTCACTGTCCACTCTGCCTGTCAAAAAAAAAATAAATAAATAAAATAAAAAATAAAAAAAATAAAAAAAAAGAGAGTATTTAAAAAAAAAAAAAAAAAAAAAAAAAAGAAAATCAGGTATTGTGATGCCTCCAGCTTTGTTTTTGTTGTATAGGATTGCTTTAGATATTCCGGGTCTCTTGTGTTTCCATATGAATTTTGGCATAGTTTTCTCTAGATCTGCAGAGAATGTCATTGGTATTTTGATTAGAATCACATTGAATCTATAAATTGCTTTTCGCAGTATGGACATTTTTATGATGTTCTTCCAATCCATGAACATGGAAGACTGTTCCATTTTTTTTTGACAGGCAGAGTTAGACAGTGAGAGAGAGAGAGAGAGAGAGAGAGAAAGGTCTTCCTTCCGTTGGTTCACCCCCCAAATGGCCGCTACTGTAGATGCGCTGCACCGATCTGAAGCCAGGAGCCAGGTGCTTCCTCCTGGTCTCCCATGAGGGTGCAGGGCCCAAGGACTTGGGCCATCCTCCACTGCCTTCCCGGGCCACATCAGAGATCTGGAATGGAAGAGGAGCAACCGGGACAGAATCCGGCGCCCCAACCAGGACTAGTACCTGGGATGCTGGTGCCACAGGTGGAGGATTAGCCAAGTGAGCCGTGGCACCGGCCATTTTTCCATTTTTTTAATATCTTATTCTCTTTCTTTCTTTAGTGTTTTTAAATTTTCATTGAAGAGATCTTAGACATCATTTATTAAATTTATTCCAAGGTATTTGATTTGTTTTGGAGCTATTGTGAGTGCTACTGATCTTACAGCTTCTTTCTCAGCTGTGGAACTGTCTGTGTATGCAAAGGCTATTGATTTTTCTGTGTTGATTTTATATCCTGCCAGTTTACCAAACTCTTTTATGAGTTCCAATAGTTTCTCAGTGGAGTTTTTTGCATCTCCTTTATATAGGATCATGTCATCTGCAAATAAGGATAGTCTGACTTCTCTTATAATTTGCACTTTTTTGATTTTTTTCTTGTGTAATGGCTCTAGCTAAAACTTCAAGGACTATATTAAATAGCAATGGTGAAAGTGGGCACCCTTGTCTGGTTCCAGATCTTAGGGGAAATGCTGCCAGCTTTTCTACATTCAGTAGAATGCTTGCCATGGGTTTGCCATATATTGCCTTGATTGTACTGAGGAATGTTCCTTCTATAACCAATTTGCTTAAGGTGTTCATCATGAAAGGATGTTGTATTTTATCAAATGCTTTCTCTGCATCTATTGAGATAATCATATTTTTTTTGTTCTTCAGTTTGTTAAGGTAGTGTATTACATTGATCGATTTACAAATATTGAGAAGTCCCTGCATTACAGGGATAAATCTCATTGGATCAGGGTGGATGATCTTTCTGATGTGTTGTTGGATTCAATTAGCTAATATCTTGTTGAGGATTTTTGCATCTATGTTCATCAGGGATATTGGTCTCTAGTTCTCTTTCTCTTTTGCATCTTTTCCAGGTTTAGGTATTAAGATGATGCAGGCAATGTAGAAGGAGTTTGGGAGTATTTCCTCCTTTTCAATTGTTTTGAATAGTTTGAGAAAAATTGGAATTAGTTCTTCATTAAATGTCTGGTAGAATTCAGCAGTGAGTCCATCCAGTCCTGGGCTTTTCTTTGTTGGGAGGGTCTTAATTACTAATTCAATTTCCTTTTTGGTATTGGTATGTTTAGGTTTTCTGTATCTTCCTGACTTAATTTTGGTAGATTGTATCTTTCTAAGAATCTATCCATTTTTTCTAGGCTTCTAGTTTGTTGTCCTACAGCTCTTTGTAATAATTTCCGATGGTTCTTTTTATTTCTGTGGTATTTGTTGTTACACTTCCTTTTTCATCTCTGATTTTATTGATTTGGGTCTTTTTCTTCCTTTTTTGGTTAGTTATGCCAATGGTGTGTCAATTCTGCTTATTTTTTCAAAATATCAGCTCTTCACTGATCTTTTCTATTTTTTGTTTCATTATTTATTTCTTCTCTAATTTTAATTATTTATTTCCTCCTAGCAGGTTTGGTTTTGGTTTTTTATTGATATTTCAGGTCTTTGAGATGCATTGATAGCTCATTTATTTGGTACCTTTCTAGTTTCTTCATGTAGGCACCAATTGCTATGAACTTGCCTCTTAACATTACTTTTGTTGTATCCCATAGGTTTTGATATGATGTATTTTCATCTTCATTTGTTTCTAAATTTTTTTATTTATTTTTTGATTTCTTTTATGACCCATTGTTCATTCAGGAGCATGCTGTTCAGTCTTCATGTGCTTACATATGATCTAGAGATTCTTGAGTTGTTGATTTCTAGCTTTATTCCATTGATTTTCATTTTTTGAGTTTGCTGAGAATTGCTTAATGGCCTGAGAAATGGTCTATCCTAGAGAAAGTTCCATGCACTGATGAGAAGAATGTGTATTCTGCCACTGTGGGGTGAAAGGTTCTATAGATATATGTTAGCTCCATTTTGTCTATAGTGTTGATTAACTCTGTTGTTTCTTTGCTGATTTTCTATCTGGTTGATCTGTTCATTGCTCAAAGTGGGGTACTGAAGTCCCCAAATACTACTGTATTGGAGTCTATGTCTACCTTTAGGTCTATTAACATTTTTTAAAAAATAGCTACGTGCCCTGTAATTTGGTGTACATAGATTTTTTTCTGTTACCATATGAATATATTAAATATAAAACCCAATGACAGCCCTCTCCCACCCCCAAACAGCATGGAGACCTTGGGACCACACCTCTCCTCATCATCCTCAAAGTCTATATATACATTTATTATAGTCACATCTTCCATTGGATTGATCCCTTAATCATTAAATAATGTCCTTATTTGTCTCTTTTAACAGTTTCTGTGTTAAAGTTTATTTTGTCTGATATTAGGATGGCTACACCAGCTCTTTTATGGTTTCTGTTAGCATAGAATATCATTTTCCATTCTTTCACTCTCAGTTGAGAAATTAAACTGGATTCATCTCCATAATCCTTTACAAATCATCTCAGGTAGCTACTATTAATAATTTAGAGTTGGCATGAAAGATAAAATCTATTTACCATCATAACACTAAGGGATGCATTTTTGAGCAGTGATCCTGTTTTGAAAGCAGATTGAGAAGAATCTGGAGAACAGAAAGCCTTCAGTCTTAAAAGAAGTGTTGTCACAGTGAATGGAATAGGGATAAAAAGAGATTGGGACAATATAGACAAACAGACAAACCTTACCTTCTTTATAACCTTCCCCTAGGCCTGCTATATGGTTTATAACACAGATAGTAAAGATAATCTCAGGGAAAAGAGAGCCTTCAGTTTCAACTAAGTGGCAAGTGCACAAAGAATATCTTACCTGTAATAGGTTCCCTTGGTGGAAATTCTAAGGAGAAGAGAAGATAATCATCAACAACAACAACAACAGCAACAACAACAACAAAAAGAAATCATGCAGCACCAGTTTAGAAAGAAGAGATAGCAAGCTCTTGTAGACAAGTCAGGGTGAGGTCTAAGAACTTTCTGTGTTATCCTTTTAGTATCTTTGGAAGATATGAATTGTCAGTAACCCATTACTCCAGTAAAACATCTACATAAAATCAGTGAAGGGCTCTCATGATGAAAATTGGCTTAAAATAAACAAGTTATACTCTGTTTTTCTTGTTTAGTTCCTTTGTATTTGGTTTTCACAGTTCTGCAGAGAGGACACTAAACAGGCTGAGAATAATTTGAATACCACTCTGTTCTGTGGTAGAGTTAGCTAGAAAACATATGGGTTGAAAGCAAATCATTACATACCCCAAATCTGTGAAAATGGAAATGAGGAAGTGGTAAACATTGTTAGGGTCAAGGACTCCACTGGAAAACTTGCATAAAGTGGAATGGAAATGTAATACTTTCTACCCACAGACCATTTTACCATTGGCTATGTTATCTAATACTAAAGATAGTAATTACAGAAATAAATAATCTTGGGAACTAAACCTCACCATAAGGATGTATAATAATTTTGCTAGGCTTAACATCCATTGTTTTGGTATGCTGACAGTCCCTAATGAAGATACCATCCAGGAGCCTAAAACAGGGGTTGGTCATCACAACCAAACTATTCATTTATGTCAATGCCTGCATTAACTAAGTTCCACTGGCTTCATATATAATAAAACCTCTTCAACCAATGGCAGTGTCAACATTACTAAAGTCAGCTATTTCTTCTGTAATTCCACTTACTTTTGGTTTGAATTTTATTTCTAGCATTATCATCTTTAGTTTCTTAAGTTTATATCTTTTTTGACCAAATTCTTTCATTATACATTTTTGTAAAATGTGACTCAGGTTTATCAGTTTATCACTGGGAGACAATAAGGCAACACAAACCCATGGCTAGCTCTCTGCCCAGCACACTGAATATAGCAACAAATCATCAAAATAGTGTGAAAGAAGTGTTGTGATTTGTCATTGATCATGATGTACATCTGTTATTTACATAACAATTTATGGACTAAAGACTTAGCAGTGAAATTTGAACTTTATTTATCATTTCATTATATGTGAAAATTATATGAAATTCAAATTTCAGTTTCCATAAATAAAATGTATTTGGAAACAGCCATCCTTATTTGTTTATACATTTTCTGTGGCTGCTTTCAGGCAACAATGGGAGTGCTGAGTAGCTGTGACAAACACTATACGGATTGCAAAGCCTTGATCAATGATTCTTAACCAGGGACAATTTTACCTGCTTTGGTATATCGGCAATCTCTGGACAATTTTTGGGTTGTTACAAAAGGGAGTGATATGCTGCTGGCACCTGTGGGGAGCAGGGCCCAGTGGGGAACAGGGCCCGTCTCCCGTAACATAGCAGGGCCCGTCGTCTGGGAGACAAATAAGTACTAAGACTGGACAAATAAATACTGAGGACAAATATTGAGATTACCGAGACTAGACTAAACTACTGGAACTGCTAAGACTAACTCGATGTGCCTGATCTCCCATCATATGGTGCTGAGAGAGAGTAAACAACTTCCACACAGCTGCCTCACCAATTCGACTAACAAGCTGCAGGAGCTGATCCTGCCCCTGATTGGAGGAGAGCAGCGTGCTCAGTGCGTGGGGAGAGAATGCCAGCAGAGTTGGGATTGGTGGAAGAGGACTATAAAGGAGGAGAGAGACAACATGCAGGAGGAACATCTGAGGAACCCCTGAGAGAGCCGGCTGGTGGTGTGCCGCTCCTCCACGGAAGCAGGGGAAGCGGCGGAGGTGCCGCCCCTCCGTGGAGGCAGGGGGGAGCAGCAGCTAATCCGGGGAGGACCGGGGGAAGAAACAACAGCAAATCCATTGCCACTCCTCCGCGAGCCTGCGGGGTGAGCGACAGGCACCTATGTTGGAAATGCCAGGGATACATCCCACAATATACAGGAAAGCCCCCCCACCCCGTGACAATCACTCATTCCAAAATGTGAATACTGTTGAGGCTGAGAAACCTTGGTATAACCTATTTATTTTGACCTTTTACAGAAAAAGTTTTCCAACCCCTGGACAAAAAGCAAATCATTCACTTTATAGCTATGCCAGCAGAAGCACTGTACTAAGTTGCTGACTCATGGATATGCTACCTAAGAGAATTTAACTGTGTTATATTGAGGACAGCTCAGCTGAGCGCTACTACAAGGTACAAGTAGGTACTACAAGGTATCTACTGAGGACTGTAGGCCTCATATAGTCTTATTTGTTTTATCAATTTGAGTAGTATCTCCTTGAGAGAGTCAAGAGTTGTCAGGAAGGAACATCTTTGGGTAACATGGACTGGCTCTACTTATGTCAAGCCTTCCAATAGAATTAGAATTGAATTACCTTGAGGATTGAAGATGGATGATGAAAATGTAAAGGGATAATGAGGAAAATATGGTTGTGCAGGACCAGTAGTTAGTAAAAGCAGAGAGCCCAGTGAAGGTATAAAGAGTGGTTGCTGCTGAAAATATTTCTGTGATGGAGAATAAAATGACTGGAGAAGTGAAGGTGGTGGTAGTGGCGGTAGTATTGGCTCAGGAGGTTGCTGTTCACATTCCTCATCTCCAAGATCCTTTAAAAAAGAGAGAGTGAGAAAATTGTTGAGGGTGGAAGATGGGAGAGGAGCGAATTTGAGATAAAACATTGTAAGAAAAAGGGAAGAATTGGTCAAGAAAACAAATGAACAGAAGCAAATGATGAAAATTAACTATTTGATATTAATATTACATTATGTAGGAAAATACACTTTTGACTGTTTCAATTGCTGGGCAATAAAATCTTTGTTCAATTCTCATAGTCACTATATCTGTTTTGGGTGGTTCCAAGATGGCAGAGTAGAGAGAGAGTTTACTGCTCTGGCTCAGGAGAAGATAGTTTAAAAAAAAGTGGAGATAGTGTAGTTTCAGGGAAGAGTTAGGAAAAAAATGGCAGAGGAAACTCTACCAAATTTAGAGGAACACAGTGGACCTACGTAGAGGGCATGGATTACCATGGCTTAGGATTCCAACAGCTGAGAGCCTACACACCAGTGCTGGAAAGTGAGGTGATATGATACCACAGTAGCCTGAGACAGTGGCGAAAAACTGGCAGGAAGAGCCTAGAGGGAACTAGGCTAGAAGCCCCATAGGGGAAAGTGTACCAGCCAAAGTAGAGGAGAGAAAAAAAGGAGAACACAGACATGTTTCTCTCTCTCCAATCACCTTACAAAGGTGTACAAGCTGATAGAATGGGCGCCATTTTGTACATACATAACAGCTGTGCCAGCTAGTGTCTGTGATGGCTAATCATCAGAGTAGGGACTCCTGACCCTGGTGGGGAGAAATAACAGGGGGCTAGGAGCTTGTGATTGTGTGAAACTTCTGAACTGGGACTGTGGGGAAAAAAAACTGAGGAGTGTGGGAGAACTCAAGGTGTAGCTGAGACTTTGAGCAGTCCCAATGGGAGACACCACAAGCTCGGGTGGTCCTGGTTTACCTGTGAGAGACATTGCTGGGGAATCTGAACTTAAACTGAGGACTGCACAGATTCTTTGTGTGGTTTTTGGGACAGAGCAGATGAATATTATACACACTGGGGCTAGTGCTCAGGCACTGGTCTCCATTGAGGAGAAGAGCTCAGCTGAGCAGAATTACTTCTCTTCTGATTAAAAAAAGAGAGAGATTTATCATGCCAAACCTGGGTGTGTCACCTTAGGCACACCCTTAACCCTGGAGAACTGAGCAGAGCTCTCTGTCCACACAAACTAGAAGCCTGCAGAGATTCACTGAAATAAGACAGTCCATTTATATATATCCATTTTTTTTCAGGGACCAGGGAGAACAATTACTGAAGGTAACAGGCCATGCTGGCCCCACAGCTTTCAGACAAACTGCACACACCTGAGAAGAGGCATCATTCTCATTCCAGATCTTTAACAGATGAGAGGCAGGTGGCAGGTGAGGCACCCGCTCTCGGGTGAGCTGGACTCCAGCCCCTGCCTACCGGCAGGCCACACAGCACCTCACAACCCCACCTCTCCAGACCCACAGGCTCGCTCTGGAGGCCCAGCCTGCTGCCAGCTGCCCCCAGTACCATGGGAGGGAAACACATCCTCCCTGATCCCATGGGGGCAGGAGTGCACAGCCACAGCTGACGCAGAAACGGGGCTCTCACCCCACAGGCTCCCAGCCATCCACCCAGGGAGGCAGGGGTCTGACGGGGTCCAGACAGTGCCTCCGTGCAGGGCTGCCCGGGCACAGCGTCTTGCCTGAGCTCCTGGCCCTCCACTTCCAGGCAGTAGTCATAGTACAATAATACATATATATATATATATGTATATATATGTCATAGTACAATAAATGTATATATATGTATATATGTATATATATGTATATATATGTCATAGTACAATAATAAAAGGCATCACAGTGGGAAAAAAAGAAGACACCAATGAGTATTTCTGCAAATGCCAAACAGAAAATGCAACAATCCAAGAAACAAGAATAAGGAAGAAAACATGACACTCCCAAAATACTAGATTTTGAAGATGATGAGATAGAAGAAATGCAAAAAATGGAACTCAAAAAATTTGATCATAAGATTACATAGAAGTAATCAAAAGCAAATGCATGAACTACTGAAATCCATGCAAGACATGAAAGAAAATCTCTCTAGTGAAATGGAAATCTTAAGGAGGAATCAAAATGAAGAATTCAGTAGAACAAAAAAAAATGCAGTGGAGAGTCTTAAAAACACAATCAGTGAGGCAGAGGAGAGAATATCAAACTAGGAAGAAAGAACACAGGAAAGTACACAATCAAACCAAAGACAAGAAAAGGAAATTAGAAATCTAAAAAACACTATTGGGAATCTACAGGATTCTATTAAAAAAAAAAAAAAAACTCGGATTCTGTGAGTTCCTGAAGGCATGGAGAGAGAGAAAGGGTTAGAAGGCCTTTTTAGTGAAATACTAGCAGAAAACTTCTCTGGTTTGGAGAATGAAAGAGATGTCCAAGTACAGGAAGCACACAGAACTC
Organism: Oryctolagus cuniculus; assembly: GCF_964237555.1. Classification (NCBI taxonomy): domain Eukaryota; kingdom Metazoa; phylum Chordata; class Mammalia; order Lagomorpha; family Leporidae; genus Oryctolagus; species Oryctolagus cuniculus. The sequence continues at coordinate 53,696,798 of NC_091453.1, read as the reverse complement.
CCAATAGACATGGCGAGAAAAGATCCTCACCACAACACATTGTAATCAATCTCACCACAGTGAAACATAAAGAAAAGATTCTAAACTGTGCAAGGGAGAAACACCAGATTACTTTCAGAGGATATCTGATAAGACTTACAGCAGACTTCTCATGAGAAACTCTGCAGGCTAGGAGAGAATGGCAAGGTATAGCCCAAGTCCTAAGAGAAAAAACCTGTCATCCCAGAATATTATACCCTGCAAAGCTGTCATTTGTGAATGAAGGTGAAATAAAGACCTTTCATAACAAACAGAAATTGAAAGAATTTGTCATCACTTGTCCAGCCCTGCAAAAGATGCTTAAAGATGTGTTACACACAGAAACATGGCCATCAATACAAAAGAAGGTAAAGGAAGAAAATCGCTCAGTAAAGGATCACAGGAAGTTTAAAGAATAAATCAGAAATATCTTTGGAAAAATGGCAGAGCAAATCACTGCTTATCAATTGTCACATTGAATGTAAATGGCCTCAACTGTCCAGTTAAAAGACACAAACTAGATGAATGGATTAAGAAACAAAATTCAGAGTCCACTGATGAAATCTTTACTTAATATATACTGAATTGATCTTCTGTATATAAAGATAATTGAAAATGAATCTTGATGTGAATGGAATGGGATAGGGAGCGGGAGATGGGAAGGGTGTGAGTGGGAGGGAAATTATGGTGGGGGAAGCCATTGTAATCCATTAACTGTACTTTGAACATTTATATTTACTAAATAAAAAATAAAAAAAGAGCATTCAGTTACAGCAATAAAAAAAAAAAAGAAACAAAATTCATCTATTTGCTGCTTACAAGAAACACATCTTTCCAAAAATGTGCATGCAGGCTGAAAGTAGAAGGTTGGAAAAAGTTATTTCATGCCAACAGAAACTAGAAAAGAGCTGGCATAGTCATCTTAATATCAGACAAAATAGACTTTAACACAAAAACTGTTAAAAGGGACAAGAGGGACACAATATAATGACTAAAGGATCGATTCAACAGGAAGATATAACTATTATAAATGTATATGTACTTAATTACAGGGCACCTGGCTATTTAAAAGATATGTTAAGGGATTTAAAGGGAGACTTAGACTCCACTTTCAGCAATGGATCAACCAGACAGAAAACCAACAAGGAAACCGCAGATTTAATCGACACTATAGATCAAATGGACCTAAGAGATATCCCACAGAACTTTTCATCCTATAGTTGCAGAATACACATTTTTCTCAGCAATTCATGGAACTTTCTCTAGGATGGACCACATACTAGGCCATAAAGCAAGTCTCAGCAAATTCAAAAAAATCAAAATCATACTACGCATCTTCGCAGACAATGGAATGAGCTGGAAATCAGCAACTCAGGAATCTCTAGATATGCAAATGCTTGAAGGCAGAACAACATGCTCCTGAATGAACAGTGGGTCATAGAAGAAATCAAACGATAAATCAAAAACTTTCTGGAAGCAAATGAAGATATTAACACAACATATCAAAACTTTTGGGATACAGCAAAAGCAGTGGTAAGAGGAAAGATTATATCAATAGGTGCTTACATCAAAAAATGGGAAAGGCACCAAATAAGATATCAATGCATCTCAAGAATCTAGAAAAACTACAGCAAACAAACCCAAAAGTAGTAGTAGAAGAGAAATTATTGAAATTAGAGCAGAAATCAACAAAACTGAATCAAAAAATTATAAAAGATCAGTAAAATGAAGAGCTGTTGTTTAGAAAAAATAAATTATTGACCCAACTAACCAAAAAAGGAGAAAAGAAGACCCAATTCAATAAAATTGGATATGAAAAAGAGTATGTAACAATAGACATCATAGAAATAAAAAGAGTCATCAGAAATGATTTAAGAATTGTATGCAAACTGGGAAATCTATCAGAAATGGATAGATGCCTTGACACATACAACCTACCTAAATTGAATCATGAAGACATAGAAAACCTAAGCAGACCCATAACCAAGTCATAAATTGAATCAGTAGTAAAGACTTTCCCAACAAAAAAATCCCAGGACCAGATGGATTCGCTGCTGAATTCTACCAGACATTTAAGGAAGAACTAACTCCAATTCTTATCATGCTATTCAAAACAATTGAAAGAGAGGGAATCCTCCCAAATTCTTTCTATGAAGCCAGCATCACCTTAATTCCTAAAACGTTAAAAGATGCAGCAGAGAAATAGAACTACAGACCAATTTCCCTGATGAACATAGACACAAAAATCTCAATAAAATTCTAGCCAACAGAATCCAAGAACACATCAGAAAGATCACCCACCCAGATAAAGTGGGATTTATCCCTGGTATGCAGGGATGGCTCAACATTTGCAAATCAATCAATGTGATACATATTAACAAACTGCCAAATAAAAAATATGATTATATCAATAGCTGCAGAGAAAGCATTTGATAAAATAAAATACCCTTTCATGATGAAAACTCTAAGCAAATTGGGTATAGAAGGAACATTCCTTAACACAGTCAAGGCAATTTATGACAAACTCATGGCCAGCATCATGCTGAATGGGGAAAAGTTGGAAGCATTCCATCTGAGATCTGGTACCAGACAGGGAAGCCCACTCTCACCATTGCTATTCAACATAGTACTGGAAGTTTTAGCCAGAGCCTTTAGTTAATAAAAGAAATCAAAAGGATACAAATTGGAAAGGAAGAAGTCAAACTGTCCCTCTTTGCAGATGATGATTCTTTATTTAGGGGATCCAAAGAACTCCCCTAAGAGACTATTGGAACTCATAGAAGAGTTTGGTAAAGTAGCAGGATATAAAATTAATATGCAAAAATTAACAGCCTTTTTATGCCATGACTGAGAAAGAACTTCTAAGATCAATCCCATTCACAATAGCTATAAAAATAAATCAAATACCCTGGAATAAACTTAACCAAGATGTCAAAGATCTCTACAATGAGAATTACAAGACTTTAATGAAAGAAATAGAGGATGATACAAAAAAATGGAAAAATCTTCCAGGTTCATGGATTAGAAAAATCAATATCATCAAAATGTCCATTATTCCAAAAGCAATTTACAGATTCAATGTTATACTAATCAAAATACCAAAGATATACTTCTCAGTCTGGAAAAAGTGATGCTGAAATTCATATGGAGGCACAGGAGACCTTGAATATCTAAAGCAATCTTATACAACAAAAACACAGCCCAAGGCACCACAATACCAGATTTCAAGACATACTATAGGGCAGTTATAATCAAAACAGCCTGGTACTGCTACAGAGATAGTAGGTAGTAAAGGTAGTAGGAGGTGGGCTACAGATACAGATGGATAGATCAATGGAACAGAATAGAAACACCAGAAATCAATCCAAACATCTACGACCAACTTATATTTGATCAAGTAGCTAAAACCAATTCCTGTAGCAAGGACAGTCTATTTAACAATTGGTGCTGGGAAAACTGGATTTCCACATGCAGAAGTATGAAGCAAGATCTGTATCTTACACCTTACACAAAAATCCACTCAACATGGATTAAATAACTAAAGCCCCAACCTGACACCATCAAATTATTAGAGAACATTGGAGAAATCCTGCAAGATATAGGCACAGGCAAAGACTTCTTGGAAAAGACTCCAGAGGCACAGGCAGTCAAAGCCAAAATTAACAGCTGGGATTACATCAAATTGAGAAGTTTCTGTACTGCAAAAGAAACAGTTAGGAAAGCATAGAGGCAACTGACAGAATGGAAGAAAATATTTGCAAATTAAGCAACTGATAAAGGAGTAATAATCAGAATCTACAAAGAGATCAAGAAATTCCACCACAACAAAACAAACAACCCACTTAATAGATAGGCCAAGGAGCTAAACAGTTATTTTTCAAAAGAGGAATTCAAATGGCCAACAGACACACGAAAAAATGTTCAGGATCACTAGCCATCAAGGAAATGCAAATCAAAACCACAATGAGGTTTCACCTCACTCCAGTTAGAATGGCTTTCATACAGAAATCAACAACAGATGCTGGGGAGGATGTGGGGAAAAAGGTACCCTAATCCACTGTTGGTGGGAATGCAAACTGGTAAAGCCAATGTGGAAGACAATTTGGAGATATCAGAAATCTGAATATAGCCCTACAACATGACCCAGCCATCTCACTCCTTGGAATTTACACAAGGGAATTTAAATTGGCAAACCAAAGAGCTTTCTGCACCTCTATGTTTATTGCAGCTCAATTCAAAGTTGCTAAGACATAGAATTAACCTAAATGCCCACCAATGGAAGACTGGATTAAAAAATTATGGTATATGCACTGTATGGAATATTACACAGTGGTTAAAAAAAAAAAAAAGAAATCCGGTCATTTGTAACAAAATGGAGGAATCTGGAAAACATCCTGCTTAGTGAAATAAGCCAGTCCCAAATGGGCAAGTATCATATGTTCTCCCTGACCTGTGATAACTAATAGACCACCCAAAAGGCAATCTGTGGAAGGGAAATTGACACTTTGAGAAGCAATGACTTAAACAGTATCAACTGATACTCTTAACAGTACTTTTACTTTGTGTGTCTGTGTGGGTGCAATCTGTTGAAATCTTTACTTAATCTTCTGTATGTAAAGATAATTAAAAATGAATCTTAATGAAGAATGGGATGGCAGAGGTATTAGGAGGTGGGATCGTCTGGGTGTGTGTGGGTGGTTATTGGGGGGAAGAACTGCTATAATCCAAAAGTTGTACTTTTGAAATTTATATTTATTCAATAAAAGCTTTCTATAAAAAATAAACATACTTTAATATCATAATGTTGTCATCGTAACAAGTTCATTTGTCGGTGGTGATTCTCATTGCTTTGGGGTGCTGGGAAAACATGTATTATGACTCCAGTTTACTAACGTCTGTTATTTCTGAAAAGCAGAAATCTCCTAAACTCCTGACATACTACATAGCAATCAAATTGCCCCTTCTAAATAATGGTTTCATCTTTTTGTAATGTAATGATTTTTTTTTTATTTTTGACAGGCAGAGTGGACAGTGAGAGAGACAGAGAGAAAGGTCTTCCTTTACCATTGGTTCACCCTCTAATGGCCGCCGCGGCCAGCACACTGCGGCCCGCGCATCGCGCTGATCCGAAGCCAGGAGCCAGGTGTCTCTCCTGGTCTCCCATGCGGGTGCAGGGCCCAAGCACTTGGGCCATCCTCCACTGCACACCTGGGCAATAGCAGAGATCTGGCCTAGAAGAGGGGTAACCGGGACAGAATCTGGCGCCCCGACTGGGACTAGAACCTGGGGTTTCGGTGCCGCAGGTGGAGGATTAGCCTATTGAGCCATGGATCCGGCCTGTAATGTAATGATTTTATTTAAAATTTAAATTTTATCCTTCATTTAGTTTTTATTTCTGTGAATAAAAAACTACATTTAATAAAAAAATCAGCAATATCCTACACTAAAGAAAATAGTGACTGGGCAGGCTTGTCTTCCAGGACCAAAGAGTAAATGAGTGAGAGTCTGCAGTTTCCATGGAAAAAAGCAGGGGAGAGTAAAGCTTTAAGGACTGGCCAACTTTGATAATTTCATCTGGCTCTAAACTGTAGAGGCAGTCAGTCCCTGGTTGTCTGGGACCTGGCCCTGGGATGATTACAATAGAGAAAAACAGCCTCCCACCAGGTTGGATCCAGGGAGGAAGGCACCTGCCCTGGCAAACTAGGTGAGATCAGACTCCACAGGCCCATGTGGCTGTTGATACAGTGGGAGGGAGAGCTTAGTGAACTGCACCTTTTTGAGTCCTACCCAGATTCCTCAGGACAGCAGGGTAATTGCTCACCTAGAGGTGGACTGGGGGAAATTAGTGATGCATCTCTTTCCCTCCCCCTCTACCTGCTACAACAGAGACCTGCAGCAAGTTGTGGGAGTGCTGGCGCCATTTCTGGACATAGGCAGGTAGTGGCTGCCCCAGCTCCTGTGCACTCATCCAGCAATTATTGTAGTTGCCCTCCATCCAGTGGGCGAGGGCAACCACAGCAGTTCAAGAGAAACTGAGGGAGATGGTCTCTACCGTGGCATCTGCACCCACACAGCAATGGGAAGGGGGGGAGCCATCCCTACAGAAGGGAAGTATTGCCTGTGGGACTCCTCTACGCACCCAGCACAATTGTGAAGTGAATGGGGCTGTGGTTGGCAGTTATTTTGTGCTCCTGCAAACCATAGATCTTACCAGAGGGAAAAATTTGCATTCCACGCTAACATCAAATCTGGCTGGGAGGACTGGACTCAATCCAGCAGACTGGAACACACATGGGCAGTGGCTCTGGAAACACCTTAGTTCCCTTGCAGATAGGACAGGCTAGCACGGAAGAGTGGCTCCCCTGGTACTCCTTGACCTTGAGAGCCCTGGGAGCTGAGACTGAGAAAACACTGTGACTGCATGAGAGCAGGCAGGGTGCAGCTGGGTTCTGGGCAACCACAGAGTGCTTCTGCACACTCTCAGAGCTCCTTGGTTGTCTAGAGCAGCTCATAGCAGAGGGAACCGCGCTCACAAGAAGGACTCCACAGGTGATATGTGTGGTTCATACAGTGGTGCAAATGAGTTTTGAGCACATTGGGGACTAACACTTGGGCATTCCTCAGCTTGGAAGAGAATAGGTGGTCACACCAACAGAGGTGACCTTTCCTTTCCATCCAGTTAACCAGAGGAGAGCTAACATGCCTAATGTGGATATTACTGTGGATACTCGCCCCATCCTGGAGCACTCAACAGAGCACACTGGCCACACCCAGCACACACCTCTTGGTATTCTCTGAAAGTGTAGCTGCTTCACTAAGCCACAGAGACACAGATTAAAGGTAAAAGCCATCAGATAAAGAAATATTTTACAAATGCCTAAAAGTAAAGGCAGAAATTCAAGAAACAAGAATAAGGAAGACATTATGATTCCCCCCACAAAGGAACACTACAACATTACAATATTAGAATGTGAAGATGAAGAGAAGGAGGAAATGTCAGAAATGGAATTCAACAAATTAATCATCAGATTACTCAAAAGCAATCAGAAGCAAATCCACAAACTAAAGAAAACTATATATGATATGAATTTTCCCATGAAATTGAGATCTTAAAGAGAGAATCAAAATGAAATACTAGAACTGAAGAATTCAGTAGATCAAACAAAAAATGCAATGGAAAGCCTTAACAACAGAGTTGATGAGGCAGAAGAATATCTGTTAGAAGACAAAGCCCAGGAAATTTTACAGTCAGATTACAGTGATATCATGAAATTATTAGAGAACATTGGGGAAACACTACAAGACATTGGCATAGGGAAAGACTGCTTGGAAAAGACCCCAGAAGCATAGGCAATCAAAGCCAATATTATAAAGTGGATTACATCAAACTGAGAAGCTTCTGCACTGCAAAAGAAACACTCAGCAAAGTGAAGAGGCAACTGACAAAATGAGAGGAAATATTGGCAAACTGTGAAACTGACAAAGGATTAACTTCCAGAACCTATAAAGAGCTCAAGAAACTAAACAACCACAAAACAAACAACCTAGTCAAGAAATGGGTAAAGGAGCTGAACAGACATTTTTCAAGAGAGAAAATTCAAATGTCCAATATATACGTGAAAAAATGCTCAGGATCACTAGCCATCAGGGAAATGCAAATCAAAACCTCACCTCACCCCCATTAGAATGGCCCTCATACAGCAAACAACATCAGCAAACAACAAATTCTGGCAAGGATGAAGGGTATTGTATCCACTGTTGGTGGGAAAGTAAACTTTTACATCCACTGTGGAGGACAGTATGAAGATATCACAGAAAGCTGAATATAGTCCTACCATATGACACAGCATCCTACTCCTGGGAATTTATCCAAAGGAAATGAAATCAGCATATGAAAGAGTGATCTGTACCCCCATGTTAATCCCAGCTCAATTTACAATAGCTAAGATATAGAAACAACCCATATGTCCATCAACTGAAGACTGGATAAAGAAATTATGATATATATACACTATGGAATATTACACAGGGGTAAGAAATAATCAAATCCTGTCATTTGTAAGAAAATGGGTGCAACTGGAAACCATTATACTTAGTGAAATAAGCCAGGGCCGGCGCCGCGGCTCAATTGGCTAATCCTCCACCTGTGGTGCTGGATTCTGTCCCGGTTGCCCCTCTTCCAGGCCAGCTATCTGCTATGGCCCGGGCGTGCAGTGGAGGATGGCCCAAGTCTTTGGGCCCTGCACCCACCCAGGAGACCAGGAGAAGCACCTGGCTTCTGGCTTTGAATCAGCACAGTGTGCTGGCTGCAGCGTGTCGGCCATGGTGGCCATTGGAGGGTGAACCAACGGCAAAGGAAGACCTTTCTCTCTCTCTCTCTCTCTCTCTCACTGTCCACTCTGCCTGTCAAAAAAAAAAAAAAAGAAAAAAAGAAAAAAAAAAAAAAAAGAAAGAAATAAGCCAGTCACGGGGCCAGCGCTGTGGCGCAGCGGGTTAATGCCCTGTCCTGAAGTGCCGGCATCCCATATGGGTGCCGGTTCTAGTTTTGGATGCTCCTCTTCGATCCAGCTCTCTGCTATGGCCTGGGATAGCAGTGGAAGATGGCCCAAGTCCTTGGGCCCCTGCACCTGCATGGGAGACCTGGAGGAAGCTCCTGGCTCCTGGCTTCAGATTGGCACAGCTCTGGCTGTTGCGGCCATATGGGGGAGTGAACCAATGGATGGAAGACCTCTCTCTGTTTCTACCTCTCTCTGTAACGCTGAGTTTCAAATAAATAAAAATAAATCTTAAAAAAAGAAATAAGCCAGTCACAAAAAGATAAATACCATACGGTCTCTGATCTGTGGTAACTAATAGAGTACCTAAAATGTAATCTATAGGAATGAAACTGACACTTTGAGATGTGGTGATTTTGAACAGCCCCTTCCTTGACTGTTGAGGAATAGTATTTTGTTCATTTTCTATTTTTTCTTCATTTTAAAAATTCATACTCATCAGTGAATTCTCTACTTAGAGTAGGGTTAATCATATGAGTATAAAAATTAACTGAAAATTGATCTCTGTAAAAAATTAGAATGGGAAAGGAAGAGGGAGGAGGAAGAAAGGCAGGGGTGTGGGTGGAAGGGAGGTGGGGGGGGAAGAATGATTATGGTCCCAAATCTGTATATATTAAATGAATGAAGTTTATTCCTTAAACAAATGCTGTAATAATTCAATGACTTTACAACTCATTTCTTTTTTTCCAGCAAGTTGCATTTTTAAAAATTTATCTTTTCCTATTATAAATGACACTGTTGCCTTTACCCATACAGCCAGAAATGTTTGACAGGCCCAGAATAGGGGTCTGAACAATATAGAATTGTGATACACAAATATTTTGTTGGACACTACTTTTCAAAAATACTTAATGATTTCTGAAGGACCCATGGAGAGTGTGGGAGAGCTGTCCAACTGTATGATTAAGAAGCTGTATGCATGCCAATGTGAAAATAATCAATGCATGGTACTATACCAATCAATAAACTGGCCATTTCAGGGCCAGCACTGTGGTACAGCAGGTTAAGCCTTTGCTTGCAAAGCTGGCAGTCCCATATGGGTGCCACTTGAGTCATGGCTGCTCTATTTCTCATCTGGCTCCCTGATAATGTCCTTGGGAATGTGACAGAGGATGGCACAAGTACTTGGGCCCCTGTCCACCTATGGGGAAGACCTGGATGGAGTTCCAGGCTCTTGGCTACATCCTGGTCCAGTCCTGGCTGTTGTGGTCATTTGGGAAATGAAACAGCAGATAGAAAAATCTCTCCCTCTCTTTACCTCTCATTCTGTAACCTTGCCTTTCAAATAAATAAAACTGATCTTAAAAAAAAATAAAGTGGTATTTCCCCCTTCAAAGAAACATTTTATTTAAGGAATATAAACTTCATGCATTTCTTAAGTACAACTTCAGCAATATAGTGATTCTTCCTACCATGCCTACCCTCCCAACCTACTCTCCCATCCCTACTCCTCCTCCTTTTCCCATTCCCAGTCCCATTCTCCACTAAGATTCATTTTTGATTAATTTTATACACAGAATACCAACTCTATACTAAGACTTCAACAATTTGCATGAAAAAAGAAACTGTTCCTCCACAGTAGAGACAAAGGCTGTTCAAAGTCATTGCATCTTGAAATTGATTTCACATCTTTTTCCAGAAACTTAATTAACTTCAAATAAGCACCCAAGCATGATACATCTTTTGTGAGTACTTAGACATAATTATAACACATCTTTGAGGACAGAGGTCCTGCATGGGAAGTTAGTGCACAGTGACTCCTGTTGTAAATTTAGCAATTAACACTCCTATGTCTGATGTTAGTGACTACCTGAGGCTCTTGATATGAGCTGCGTAGGCTGTGGAAGCCTTTTAAATCCACACACTCCATCAGTATTTAGACAAGGCCATAGCACAGTAGTTCTCTCCTCCCTTCAGAGAAAAGTATCTCCTTTTTTGATGACCACTTTTTCCATTGGGGTCTTACCCAATGAGGTCCTTCATGTAGGACATTTTTTCCACAGTGTTATGGCTTTCCATGCCTGAAATGCTCTCATGGGTTTTTCAGCCAAAATAGAATGCCTTAAAGGCTGATTCTGAGGTCAGAGTGCTGCTTAAAGCCATTGTCATTCTATAAGTCTGCTGTGTGAACTGTTTCCCACGTTGGAGCATTCACTCATTTTTAATTTTATCTATATTATTATCAGACACTTAATCCTATCAATATGATCACTTTAACACTTAAGATAGTATTTTTACCCCCAGCTTAAGGGGATTTGGAGTCCTACTGCAAATTTTTAAACTGTACCCTTAGAAGTAAGTCCATAGGAATGCTTGCAAAACTATGCAGCTTTACAGTTACAAACTTCATATACTTCATAATTACAACTTTAGGAACATGGTGATTTACCATGACAACCCTCTCACCCATACTCCCACACCTCTTCTTTCTCCCTCTGTTATTCCCACCCTTTTTACTGAGATCTATATTCAATTGACTGTATACACATATAACTTAATTCTACATTAAGTAAAGAGTTCAACAAATGGTATGAAAAAGACTGTTCTTCAACAGTCAAGACAATGGCTGTTTAAGTCATTGCTTCTTAAAGTGTCAATTTCCCTTCCACAGATTGCCTTTTAGGTGCTCTATCAGTCATCACAGGTCAGGGAGAACATATGGTATTTGTCCCTTTGGGACTGGCTTATTTCACTGAGTATGATGTTTGTTTTCCAGGTTTGTCCATTTTGTTGCAAATGACTAGATTTCATTTTTTTTTAAACGACCGTGTAGTATTCCATGGTATACATATCCCATAATATATCCACTATTCAGTTTACAGGCATTTTGGTTGATTCCATATCTTAGCTATTGTGAACTGAGCTGTAATAAACATGGGGATGCATACTGAAAATCAGCAAGGAAACAACAGAGTTAATTGACATTATAGACCAAATGGAACTAACAGGTATCTACAGAAATCTCCATCCTACAGTCGCAGTATACACATTCTTCTCACAAGTACATGGAACTTTCTCTAGGTTTAACCACATGCTCAGCCATAAAGCAAGTCTCAGCACATTCAAAAAAATCGAAATCATACCATGCATCTTCTCTGACCACAATGGAAAGAAGCTGGAAATCAACAACTCAGGAATCTCTATAACATATGCAAACATATGGAGACTGAACCATATCCTCCTGTATGAACAGTGGGTCACTGAAGAAATCAAAAGGGAAATAAAAAAATTTCTGGAAACAAATGAAGTTGACAATACAACATATCCACACTTAAGGGATACAGCAAAAGCACTGTTAAGAGGAAAGTTTGTAACAATTGGTGCCTAGACCAAGAAATTGGAAAGGTACCAAATAAATGAGCTGTCCATGCATCTCAAGAAACTAGAAAAGAGCACAACAGCAAACCAAACCCAAAACTAGTAGGAGAAAAAAATAATTAAAATTAGAGAAAAATAAACAAAATTGAAACAAAAAAACTATATGAAATATCATCAAAAGGAAGAGCTGATTTTTGGAAAAAATAAACAAAATTGACACAGCTTTGCCAACTAATCAAAAAAAGCAGAGAGAAGACCCAAATCAATATAATTAGAGATGAAAAAGGAAATGTAAAAATGGACACCACAGAAATAAAAAGAATAATCAGAAATTACTACAAAGAACAGTATGCCAACAAACCACAAAACCTAGAAGAAGCCAGGAAGACAAAATCTAAACAACCAATAACCAATACAGAGCTTGAATTAGTAATAAAGACCCTCCCAACAAAGAAAAGACCAGGATTGGATGGCTTCACTGCTGAATTCTACCAGAAATCTAAAAAAGAACTCCAATTCTTCTCAAGCTGTTCTAAACCATCAAAAGGGAAGAAATCCTTCCAAATTATTTCTATGAAGCCAGCATCACCTTAATTCCTATACCTGAAAAAGATGCAACACATAGAGTGAGAACTACCAACAAATTTCCCTGATAAACGTAGACACAAAAATCCTCAACAAAATACAAGCCAATAGAATCCAACAACACATCAGAAAGATCAATCACCCAGACCAAGTGGGATTTTTTTTAAAAAAAGATTTATTTATTTATTTGAAAGATAGAGTTACAGAGAGGCAGAGGCAGAGAGAGAGAGAGAGAGAGAGACAGAGAGAGAGACTTCCATCTGCTGGTTTACTCCCCAAATGGCTGTAATAGCCAGAGCTGTGCCAATCTGAAGTCAGAGCCAGGAGCTTCCTCCAGGTCTCCCATATGGGTGCAAGGTCCCAAGCACTTGGGCCTTCTTCCACTGCTTTCCCAGGCCATGTAAGAGAGCTGGATGGGAAGTGAAGCAGCTGGATCTTGTACTGGTGTCCATATGGGATGCTGGCACTGCAGGCACCAGCTTTACTCATTATGCTACAGCGCTGGCCCCATCAAATGGGATTTATCCCTGATATGCAAGGATGGTTCAATATTCTCAAATCAATCAATGTCATACATCACATTAACAGATTGAAGAACAAATGCTATATGATTATTTTAATAGATGCAGAGAAAGCATTTGATAAAATACAACATCGATTCTTGATGAAAACTCTAAGTAAATTGGGTATAGAAGGAACATTTCTCAACACAATCAAGGCAATTTATGACATACACATGGCCAGAATGCTATTGAATGGGTAAAAGTTGGAAGCATTCCCTCATAGATCCAGAAGCAGACAAGGATGACCACTTTCACTACTGCTATTCAATATAGTCCTCGAAATCTTAGCCAAATATATTAAACAAGGGAAAACAAGCAAAGGGATATAAATAGGAAAGAAGGCTGTTTGCAGATGACATGATTCTTTTTTTCCTTTAATGTAAATTTACAAAGTACAACTTTTGAATTATAGCGGCTTTTTCCCCCATAACCTCCCTCCCACCCGCAACCATCCGATCTCCCACTCCCTCCCCCAACCCATTCTTCATCAAGATTCATTTTCAATTATCTTTGTACACAGATCAACTTAGTATATACTAAGTAAAGATTTCAACAGACTGCACCCACCCAGATGCACAAAAATATAGAGTACTGTTCGAATAGTAATTTTACCATTAATTCTCATAGTACAACACATTAAGGATAGAGATCCTTCATGGGGAACAGGTGCACAGTGACTCCTGTTGTTGGTTTAACAATTGACACTCTTATTTATGACGTCAGTAATTACCCGAGGCTCTTATCATGAGCTGCCAAGGCTATAAAAGCATCTTGAGTTCACCAACTCTGATCTTATTTAGACAAGGCCATATCAAAGTGGAAATTCCTTCCTCCCTTAAGATAAAGGTGCCTCCTTCTTTGATGGCCCACTCTTTCTGCTGGGATCTCATTCACTGAGATCTTTCCAGATGACATGATTCTATACTTAGGGGATTCAAAAGACTCCACCAAGAGACTATTGGGACTCATAGAAGAGTTTGGTAAAGTGGCAGGATAAGAAATAAACATACAAAAATCAATAGCCTTTGAATACACAGGTAATGCTACAGCTGAGAAAGAACTTCTAAGATGAATCTTATTCACAATAGCTACAAAAGAAATCAGATACTTTGAAATAAATTGAACCAAGGATGTCAAAGATCTCTATGATGAGAATTACAAAACATTAAAGAAAGAAATAGAAAAGATACTAAAAAATTGAAAAATCTTCCATATTAATGGATTGGAAGAATCAATATCATCAAAACGTCAATACTACTGAAAGCAATTTACATATCAATGCAATAGCAGTCAAAATACCAAGGACACTTTTCTCATATACAGAAAAATAATGCTGAAATTCATATTGAAACACAGGAGACCCCAAATAGCTAAAGCGATCTTATACAACAAAAACAAAGTAGGAAGCTTCATAATACCAGATTATGAAATGTATGAAGTTTGTGTTCCTTACATAAAAGATTTCTGGTTAAAAATGATGGTAATTGTAAATATTGAAAACAACCATTTGGGATTTATAAAAGGAGTTCATTGGATTGTCGATGTCATGAAATAAAAACACTATCAGGAAATAAAATTAAAAAGAATAAAGGAAAGAGAAAAATAAGGAAGAACTCAAAGATTATCTTGGGGAGAACAGGAGCAAAAATGGAGTTGAATGATATAAAACACATGTAAAGGTGGGCCTGAGGTCCTTACCTGACAGGGGCTCTCAGCAGCTTGTTTAAAGTGATGTATTCCTTCCACTGTCTTCTTCAGTCTTGCTTGTCCACCCATCATATCAGTGGTTGCACTTAATTTCCTGACACCAAAGTAGACAAGTTTCTCAGTGTGTAATTATACATACATTTGTGTGGCTATTTTAGTAATATGTGTCTTCCTGCCTCTCTGGACTTCAGGCTCCATGTGGACAAGAGTCAAAGCCTATTTTAACCACCTTCATATCTCCAAATCTCCCTTACGTGGCACATTCAGACTCTCAACATGTACCTGTAGCTGAATGAATGAATAAGCCATCAGCTGAGCCTGATGTGATTCTTGTTTCTGGTTTAATTAATCACTATTCACAACCCACATGTTCTGGTTTTAGACTTTTACATCCTTAGACTAAAATCTCCTTTTCTTTCTCTTACTTTGGTCCCCACAGGAGAGAAGCTTCAAGGGAGGTTCTTAAAAGATTCCTGTCTTCACTTCTTTATCATTATTTCAGTCATCAATCTACTATAATCAGCCTATCATTTCCCCAATTCCACTGAAAGTCACCAATAATTTCCCTGCTTAAGGCTCATCTGAATTGGTTTACTAGTTTCTGTTGACATACTATTCTCCCAACTTTTTTTCCCCTGCCTTTCTCTCTCCCAGTGGCTGTGAGAACTCCCTCTAGTGGTGTATCTTAAACTGCTGGGGTTATTTTTGAATCTCCTTGTATGGAAGTTTTACCATTGACTTTCCAGAATAAAGTGTTTTAATCATGGAAGCTTTACGTTATAATGATAGAATCAAAGAATAATTTGTTTATGCTATAATAATAAATATACATGTTATCAATGAGAAGGAATTGTCTTATATGTACAGAAGTGTGCCAACGTTACCATAAAACCACCCAGATAAAGATAATTCTGTATTTTCCTGATTTAGTTAAAAATAGGGTGGGGGGAGGGTGGTTAAACAGTTTTCTGCTTAGAAGCCAGACCTATGAAGGGAATGACTTTTGTAGCATATTATTTCTATCTCTAATATTCTATCATTTATACTACATTTTATAAAAATATCCCACAGCAGCTGCTCACTTTTCTTACAGTTTGGATAATGGTTCCACTTTCAGTTGCTCTTCCACAAAAGGACTGAAATCTGTGTAAAGCTCTGCTCCAGAGATATTTTTAGATTCCTTTGTCATATTGTCTGTATGAGTCTAGAAATGAAAACAAGCAGAACAGTAAAGCTACCCAATCTGGTGTGTTTTGTTTTGGTACTGCATGTAGACCAACACACTAGCTGATGATGTTTTATAGAAGATGCAGTTTCCTATGCATTATCCTATCCCATGCCTCTTCTGGTTCTGTCCAGAGTCTCCTTAAATCCCTGTATGGGGATAGGAGTACACAGCACTGGAATCACAGGAGCATTTTATAGCTTTCTCCTCCTGCTGCAACAAATTACCGCAACTATGAGGGGATAAACATATTACCAATCTATTATCTTAGAATTCTGGATGTCAGACGTCTCAAGTGGGTCTCACTGGGATAAAATCAAGATGTTGGCAGGGCTAAGTGCCTTCTGGAAGTTGTAAATAAGCATTCATTTCTTTGCCTTTTTCAGCTTCTGGAGGCCACCCACTTTCCTTGGCTCATGGTCCTCTTCCCCTGTCTTCAAAGCCAGCAATGGCCATGAGAGTCTTTCCCATGCTATATCACCTGACACTGAATCTTCTGCTTCTTTCAGTTATGAGAACCTTTGTGATTACATTGGGCTCATCTATAGAATCTAGGAGAATCTCCCCTTCTTAATTTCCTCTTGTCATGTAATATACTATATGCACAGATTGCAGGAATTACAGTATGGGCATCTTTGTGAGGTTATTATTCTGAGTACCACTTATGTTTGATTGATTCAATGCAGGTAAGACCATGTACAGGTATTATAAAATAGATAATTCCAAACACCTTCCTCTCTTCCCACATTTAAAATTGAATTTTCTTTCCTTCCAAGCTAGCTCCCTAACCGAGTTAGCTCTATTACTGGTGATCTTCAGATACTCTGACATACTGAGTATAGCAGGAGAAAGCATGTGGAGTCCATCATGGGCTATGAATTCGCAGATAGAGCCTAATAAAAAAATTGGGGGGAGGAATGGGTGGGAGAGATTTGGTATTTAGAGAGATTAGTGGATTTAAAATGTACTTAGATTACTTGTGAATTTCCATTATACCACAGCTGAATTCATACTGTTCCTTAAAAACAAAGAACATAGAACCAAAATTCTAGGTCCCAACTTTAAGTGTTTCTCTTAGATAATATGATGTTAGTTATAAGATGTTCTCTGTTATTGTAAATGATGCTAGTGCTTTTCAGCTTTAGCCAATTATACTTTGGCTTGGTTAAACTACTCAGTTAAGATTGAACATCATCTACCCATACCCTTTTCCTCCAT
The DNA here is from genome assembly GCF_964237555.1 of Oryctolagus cuniculus. NCBI lineage: Eukaryota > Metazoa > Chordata > Mammalia > Lagomorpha > Leporidae > Oryctolagus > Oryctolagus cuniculus. The sequence goes on along the minus strand of NC_091453.1, from coordinate 53,679,609 downwards.
CTCTCTATCTCTCTTTTTCTTAAGATCTATTTATTTATTTGAAAGTCAGAGTTACACAGATAGAAGGAGAGGCAGAGAGAGAGAGAGAGAGAGAGAGAGAAAGAGAGAGAGAGAGAGAGAAAGAGAGAGAGAGATATAGAGGTCTTCACTCCCCAGTTGGCAGCAATGGCCAGAGCTGCGCCGATCTGAAGCCAGGAGCCAGAGCTTCCTCTGGGTCTCCCACATGGGTGCAGGGGCCCAAGGACTTGGACCATCCTCCACTGCTTTCCCAGGCCACAGCAGAGAGCTGGATCAGAAGTGGAGCAGCTGGGAATCAAACCAATGCCCATACGGGATGCCGGCACTGCAGGCGGCAGCTTTACCTGCTATGCCACAGCACTGGCCCCTCCTCCATCACTTAATTCTGTTCTAATGAGATTTAGATAGATAATGGGAAGTTTAATCCAAAGGTATGCAATTCAAAAAGCATATTTGTTGGGAGGTAAGAACACATTGTTTAATAGTAAGATCAAATAAGAATGTATTTGAATTCCTGAATCTGATTCCAAGATGAGCTGAGGATTTAGCCGTAAGGATTTGGGAGTTATTCCATCTCTTTAAAATAATATTCTTTACCATATAGCATATACAACAAATGTGTGCACACACTTTTATATTTCTCCTAACAAAATCTTTGTCTAGCAACTGTTGGCAACTGTTGCTTACCTTTCAGTTATGACCTCCTAACAAAAGGTCCTCCTCTTTTTCTCACCCTACTTTCTTCATTATATGATATTTAGCTATGCCCTTGATGCCAATTACTAAGTTTTCTACTCTGTTCCCCCCAAATTTAGAGAAAGTCTTGATTTCAATTCTGATAAATTCTGTATCTCAGACTTACCATCAAATTGTCATCCACAGTTTGGAAAGGAGGAGACTGATTTATGTTTGTCAAGCCAGAGACATCACACTGATTGTCAGAGTAAATCTTCCAGGAGTCTTCAGTTACTATATAACAATCAAATAGATCAGTACTTTCAAATAAGCAATCAGAGCCCACAGGGCAGAAGTAGGTCAAGCAGTCACTTTCAATTCAATTAATACCTTAACGTACTTACTGAATGCATACTAAATGTTGGTGTTAGGCTCTGGTGCATAAAACATCAACAGAAACTGCATCTGATCAAGTAGAACTTATGATCTATTGAGGGAGACAGATAATAACTAAGAAAACAAAACCATGCAATTGTACATTGTGGTAAGATCATTAAAGGGAAAGAATAGAATACAACAATAAAAAATGGAGAAGGGCATACCTACTTTAGGAAGGGTAGTTAAAGAAGGACTCTATGAAAAGGTGGCTTGTTTAAAAAAGGATTTATTTATTTTATTTGAAAGGCAGAGTTGAGAGAGAGAGAGAGCGAGAGAGCGAGCGATATCTTCCATCCATAGTTCACTCCCCAAATGGCCACAACAGCCAGAGCTGGGCCAGGCTGAACCCAGGAACCAGGAGCCAGGAGCTTCCTCCAGGCCTCATACATGGGTGCAGGGCCCCAAACACTTGGATCAACTTCCGCTGCTTTCCCATGCACATAAGCAGAAAGCTGGATCAGAACCAGAGTGGCTGGGACCCAAACTGCTGCTTATATGGGACACTGGCACTGCAGGTGGTGCTTAACCCACTATGCCACAGTGCTGGCCCTTGAAAAGGTGACATTTAAAAAGCCAAGCATGAGTGATAAAAAGCAGCCAGCCACGAAGCAGGTGGTTATACTTGCTGTGTATTTTAAGTAAACAAACTACTGAGGCTAAAGGTCAGTAAACCACATCTCATGGGCTAAATTTGATACACTGAATATTTTTTAATTTCATGTATGTTAAGTATTGTTTTTACAGTTTTAAATATTTGGAAGAAGAAAATCCATAGAAGGGGCCGGCACTGCGGCATAGCAGGTAAAGTTGTTGCCTGCAGTGTTGGCATCCCATATGGGTGCTGGTTTGTGGCCCAGCTGCTCCACTTCTGATCCAGCTCTCTGTTATAGCCTAGGAAAGCAGTAGAAGATGGCCCAAGTCCTTGGGCCCCTGTACTCATGTGTGAGACCCGGAAGAAGCTCTGGGCTCCTGGCTTCAAACAGGCTCTGCTCCAGCTGTTGCTACCATTTGGGGAGTGAACCAGTGGATGGAAGATCTTTCTCTCTGCCTCTCTGTAACTCTACCTTTCAAATAAATAAAAATTTTTGAAAAAAATATAAGAAGAATATTTTGTGACAAGTCAAAGTTACATGAAATTCAAATTTCAGTGCAAATAAAGTTTTTTTTGGAATATGATCAGGCTAATTCATTTATATATTGTTTACAGCTGCTTTGTGTTATAACAACAGACTTGAGTAGGGGCAACAGAAACCATATGTGCAAAAGGTATAGAATAGTTATTATCTGGCCCTTTACAAATGTTTGTCAGTCCCTTGCCTAGACTATAGGAGGTGAAGATAATGAAATGAGATGAGGCTGGAGGTATAGCATAGAAAAGGATTATTCAAGATCTTAAAAAACAGTAACAACAGAGATTGCTTTGGGGGAGAGGCACCAAGTAGATGGAATAGGGAGGGAGTTTACTGCTCTAGTCTAGGTGAAGACAGTTTTAAAAAAATGTGGAGAGTGCAATCTCAGGGAAGAGTTAGGGAGAAAATTCCAGAGGAAACTCCATGCAAAGTAGAGTAACACTGTGGTTCTGTGTGGAGGGTGTGGACGCACACAACTCAGGACCCCAGCAGCTGAGAGCCTTAGCACCAGCTTTGCAGAGTGAGATGAAACCAGACTGCAGCAGTCCAAGCCACTGGGGCGATAAAGCAGCGGGAAGAGCCAGGCATAAGTCTAGCTTGGAGTGCTGGGGGAGAGTATACCTGCCAACCTAGAGAAATGAAAAAAGGGGGAAGGTTCCTCTCTCCCTGACTACCTGGAACTGTTGTCCTGTAACTAGCCAAGGGTGGATGGCCATATTGGACATCTGCACCAGCTGCACCAGCTTGTGTCTGTGAGCCCTGCAATGAGCTGAGAGGAGATGATTGAGCCTGGCTGGGAGAATTGACAGGGGGCTTGGTGCTCATGACTGTGGGAGCCTTGTGTACTGGGACTGTGAAAACGCTGTGGCTGCATGAGAGGGTGCAGGGTGTGGCAATCACTGCGGGCAGCTCCACACCCTCTGGGCTCATTGAATCCTTGGTGAGGGTCATTGCTGTGGGATCTGTGCTTACACCAAGGACTTCACAGATCCTTTGTGTGGTTCTTGTGGCAGTCCAGATGAATATTGTACTTGCTGGGCTAGTGCCCAGGCATTGGTCCACTTGGTCGAGAGGAAGTGAGTATGAAACTACACCAACAGAGTAGAACAAACCTCTCCTCCTATAACAAAAGAAATTTACCAGGCCCAATTTGGGAGTCATATTGGACACTCCCCTTACCATGGAGCACCGAACAGAGCTCCCTGGCCACACCCAGCACACACCTCTGGGTATTCACTGAAAGAGCAGACACTCCACTAATCCACAGAGGCATAGTCCAAAGATAAAAGCCATCACAGGGAAAAAAAACCCCAATATATATGCCTAAAAATAAACACAGAAATTCAAGAAACAAGAATAAGGAAGACAACATGATGCTGCCAAAAGAATACAGCGACACTTCAATACCAGAGTGTGAAGATAAAGAGATTGAAAAAAATGCCAGACATAGAATTAAAAATATTGATCATAGGATTAGAAGCAATCAGAAGCAAATCCAAAAGCTAGAGAAATCCATACAAAACACGAAAGAAAATTTTTCTCGTAAAATTGGGATTTTAAAGAGAAATCAAAATGAAATATTAGAAATGAAGAATTCAATGCATCAAGTAAAAAATGTGGTGGAATGCCTTAACAATAGAATCAGTGAACAGGAGAAAGAATATCTGATATAAAGGACAAGTCTCTGGAAATTTTAGAGTAAGGTTAAAAACAAAAGAAGAAATTAGAAAACTAAAAAACAGTGTTGGAGATCTATGGGATACTATCAAACAACCCAACATATGGGTCTTAGGAGATCCTGAAGGCATGGAAATAGAGAATATATTAGAAGGCCATTTTGGTGAAATCATTACAGTAAATTTTCCTAATTTGGAGAAAGAAAGGGACCTCCAAGTGCAGGAAGCACATAGCACTCCTAATAGACATGACCAGAAGAGATCTTCACCATGATACATTGTGGTCAAACTCTCCACAGTACAGCATAAAGAAAAGATTCTAAAATGTGCACAAGTGAAATGCCAGATTACGTTCAGAGGATTTCCAATTAGACTCACAGATGACTTCTCATCAGAAACCCTACAGGCTAGGAGAGAATAACGATATATGTTCCAAGCCTTAAGAGAAAAAAGGTGTCATCCCAGAATATTGTACCTTGCAAAGCTCTCATTTATGAATGAAGGTGAAATAAAACCTTCCATAACAGAAATCGAAAGAATTTGTCACCACTTGTCCAGCCTTACCAAAGATGCTTAAGGATGTGTTACACACAGAAACACAGAAGCATGGTTATCACTATAAAGAAGGTGAAGGCAGAAAATCTCCCAATAAAAGTACAAAGGAAATCCAAAGTAAACAATAGGACTATTTAAGGCAAAATGGCAAGGCCAAGTTGTAACTTATCAATAGTCACCTTGAATGTAAATAGATTCAATTTTCCTGTTAAAAGATATGGCCTGGCATAATGGATTAAAAAACAGAACCCATCTATTTGTTGCCCACAAGAAACATATCTCACCAACAAAGATGCATGCAGACTGAAAGTGAAAGGATGGGAAAAGATATTCCATGCCAATAGAAACCAAAAAAGAGTAAGTGCAGCCATCTTAATATTAAACAAAATAGACTTTAATACAAAAACTGTTAAAAGAGACAAAGAAGGGCACTATGTAATGACTAAGGGATCAATTCAACAGGAAGACTTGACTATTATAAACATATATGCACCTAATAACAGGGCACCTAGCTACTGAGAAGAAATGTTAATGGATCTAAAGGGAGACAGGGGCTCCAGTACAGTAATAATGGGGGATTTCAATATCCCACTTTCAGCAATGGACAGATCAACCAGAAAGACAATCAGCAAGGAAACAACAGTTAATTGACATTATAGACCAAATGGACCTAACTGGTATCTACAGAAAATTTATTCCTACCATTTCAGAATACACATTCTTCTCATCAGTGCATGGAATTTTCCTAGGATAGACCACATGCTAGGTCATTAATCACATATCAGCAAATTAAAAAATCGGAGTCATACCATGCATCTTTTCTGACCATGAGATGAAGCTGGAAATCAACAATTCAGGAATATCAAGAACATATGCAAACACATGGAGACTGAACAACATGCTCCTGAATGAACAGTGGGTCATTGAAGAAATTTAAAGAGAAATAAAAACATTTCTGGACACGAATGAAGATGACAATACAACAAATAAAAACTTATGGGATACAGCAAAAGCAATGTAAAAAGGAGAGTTTTTAGCAATTGGTGCCTACATCAAGGAATTGGAGCAGCACCTAACAAATGAGTTATCAATACACCTCAAGGACCTAGAAAAACAAGAGCAAACCAAATCCAAAATTAGTATGTGAAAAGAAAGAATAAAACATAGAAACAAATAACAAAATTAAAGCAAAAAAATCCAAAAGGTCAGTGAAACAAAGAGCTGGTTTTTTGAAAAAACAAAAACAAAAACAAAAACAAAAACAAAAAAACCAAAAAAACCCCACCAACTATCTAAAAAAAATAGGCAGAAGATCCAAATCAATGAAATTAGAGATTAAAAATGAAATGTGACAACAGACACCACAGAAATAAAAATAATCATCAGAAATTACTACAAAGAACTGCATGCCAACAAATTGGGAAACAGATGAAATGGATAGATTCCTGGACACATATAACATACCTAAATGGAGCCATGAAGACAAAGAAAACCTAACAGACCAATAACCAAGACAGAACTCAAATCAGTAATATAGAGCCTCCCAATCAAGAAAATCCCATGACTGGATGGCTTCACTGCTGAATTTTACCAGAAATTTAAAGGATTAACTCCAATTCTTCTCAAGCTCTTCAAAATAATTGAAAGGGAAGGAATCCTTCCAAACTTATTCTATGAAGCCAGCATCATCTTAATGCCTAAACCTGAAAAAGATACAACAGAGAAAGAGAGCTACAGGCCAATTTCCCTGATGAACATAGATGCAAAAATCCTCAACAATGTACTAGCCAGTAAAATCCAACAACAGATCAGAAAGATCATTCACCCGGACCATGTGGGATTTATCCCTGGGATGCAGGAATGGTTCCACGTTTGCAAACCAACGTGATACACCACATTAACAAACTGATAAGTGATATTATTATCTCAATAGATGCAGAGAAAGCATTTGATAAAATACAACACCATTTTATGATGAAACCTTTAAGCAAATTGGATATAGAAGGAACATTCCTCAACACAATCAAGGCAATTTATGACATACCCACAGCCAGTGTCCTATTGAATGGGGAAAAGTTAGAAGTGTTCCCACCAAGATCTGGAACCAGACAGGGATGCCTACTCTCACCATTGCTATTTAATGTAGTCCTGGAAGTTTTAGCCAGAGCCATTAGACAAGAAAAAGAAATCAATGGAATACAAATAGGGAAGGAGGAAACCAAACTATCCTTATTTGCAGATGACATGATTCTATATATAGGGGATCCAGAGGACTCCACTAAGAGACTATTGGAACTCACAGAAGAGTTTGGTAAAGTGGCAGGATATAAAAACAGCATACAAAAATCAATAGTTTTTGTATACACAGAAAATTCCATGGCTGAAAAAGAATTTCTAAGATCAATCACAACTCACAATAGCTATAAAATTTAAATACATTGGAATAAATTTAACCAAAGTGGTGAGAAATATCTACAATGAGAATTATAAAACATTAAATAAAGAAATATAAGAAGACAGAAAAAATGGAGAAATCTTCCATATTCATGGATTGGAAGAATCCATATCATTAAAATGTCCATACTACCGAAAGCAATTTACAGATTCAATGAAATACCAACCAAAGTACTAGGGACATTCTTCTCAGATAGAGAAAAAATGATGCTGAAATTCATATGGAAATACAGGAGACCCCAAATAGCTAAAGAAATCGTAAACAACAAAAACAAAGCAGGAGGCATCACAATTCCAGATTTCAAGACATACTACAGGACAGTTATAATCAAAACAGACTGATACTGATACAAAAACAGAGGGGAAGACCAATGAAACAGATAGAAATGCCAGAAATCAGTCCATTCATCTACAAACAAATGGTGCTGGAAAACTGGATCTCCACACGCAGAAGTATGAAGCAGGACCCCTACCTTACACCTTATAAAAACTCCACTCAAAATGGTTTAAAGACTTAAATCTATGACCTGATACCTTCAAATTGTTACAGATCGCTGGGCCAGTACTGCAAGCCACTGGCATAGGTGAAGACTTCTTGAAAAAGGTCCCAGAGGCACAGGCAATTAAAATAAAAATTGACAAATGGGATTATATCAAATTGAGATGCTTCTGCAGTGCAAAAGAAACACTCAGCCTAGTAAAGAGGCAACCAATGGAAAGGGAGAAGTGACTTGCAAACTATGCAACTGATAAAGTATTAATAACCAGAATATTTAAAGAGACAATAAACTCCACGACAACAAAACAAACAACCCTGTTGAGATGGGAAAAGGACTTAAACAGGCATTTCTCAAAGGCAGAGAGCGAAATGGCCAACAGACACATGAAAAAAATGCTCAGGATCACTAGCCATCAGGGAAATGCTAATCAAAACCACAATGAGGTTTCACCTCACCTCAGTTATAATGGCTTTCATATTGAAATCAAGGAACAATAATGCTGCATTTTCTTGTAAATAAAATTTATTGTTAAAAGAATCATAAATAAGTACTAAATTTTTGTTAATGATATTAAGGTAAACATCATTCACAATAATATCTTAAAAATAAAATACTTAGATTGTATTTTATTTTTTTTAACTTTTATTTAATGAATATAAATTTCCAAAGTACGACTTATGGATTACAATGGCTTCCCCCCCATACCGTCCCTCCCACCCACAACCCTCCCCTTTCCCACTCCCTCTCCCCTTCCATTCACATCAAGATTCATTTTCGATTATCTTAATATACAGAAGATCAGCTTAGTATACATTAAGTAAGGATTTCAACAGTTTGCTCCCACACAGAAACATAAAGTGAAAAATAATAGATGATTTTTTTTAAATGATGATGAAATCAGATCAGACCTATTGTCATGTTTAATCCCAGTGAGAGTCAAGTTGGGAATTGATAATTTCTTTTTTTTTTTTTTTTTTACAGAAGATCAGTTTAGTATACATTAAGTAAAGATTTCAACAGTTTGCACCCACATAGAAACACAAAGTGAAATATACTGTTTGAGTACTCGTTATAGCATTAAATCTCAATGCACAGCACATTAAGGACAGAGATCCTACATGAGGAGTAAGTGCACTGTGACTCCTGTTGTTGACTTTACAAATTGACACTCCTGTTTATGGCATCAGTAAATCTCCCTATGCACCAGTCATGAGTTTCCAAGGCTATGGAAGCCCCTTGAGTTCTCCGACTCTTATCTTGTTTAGACAAGGTCATAGTCAAAGTGGAGGTTCTCTCCTCCCTTCAGAGAAAGGTACCTCCTTCCTTGAAGACCTGTTCTTTCCACTGGGATCTCACTCACAGAGATATTTTTGCCAGAGTGTCTTGGCTTTCCATGCCTGAAATACTCTCATGGGCTTTTCAGCCAGATCCGAATGGCTTTAGGGCTGATTCTGAGGCCAGAGTGCTATTTAGGACATCTGCCATTCTATGAGTCTGCTGAGTATCTCACTTCCCATGTTGGATCACTCTCCCCTTTATTTATTCTATCAGTTAGTGTTAGCAGGTACTAGACTTGTTTATGTGCTCCCTTTGACTCTTAGTCCTTTCATTATGATCAATTGTGAACTGAAATTGATCACTTGGAATAGTGAGATGGCATTGGTACATGCCACCTTGATGGGATTGAATTGGAATCCCCTGGTATGTTTCTAACTCTACCATTTGGGGCAAGATGGCGGAATAGTGAGGGCGTGCACCGATAGTCCGGGAAAATTTAGTTTAATAAAAGGGGAGTTACGGTAGCCTCAGAAAAAAGAACCAGGAAAATATTGCAGAGGAAACTCTTCTGGATCGAGTGGCAGTGAATCGGAGGACCTACTGGGAGAACAAGGTTGCCCACCGTGCGGAAGCCGAGCCGCGGGACCGAGCCGCAGAAGCCGCAGGGTCTGCGTGCCAGTGCTCGAAGGGGAGTACATGCCACACAGACAACAGCGGGGAGACTTGCGACGTCCAGGGCTCTGAGTTCACACATCGGCGCTGGAGGGGGAGGTGAGCTCAATAACCCGAGACATTGGTGGGGAAACGGGGGTCAGAATCTAGAGGGGGGCCGGAAAGTGCAGCAAACTCACTACCAGAAAGAAGGAAAAAAGCTTGGGGGTTTCTCTTTCCCCTAACCTTGCAAAGGTTGCAAGGCTGCAAGGCTTGAAGAATTCGCAAGAGACAAAGTGCAGGCCCCCTCTCTGGATTTACATATCAACGGGGGAGAGCTAAGGAACTGAGTCACTACAATTCAGTAGCCTAGGCAACCCAGTGGGAGTCCAGAGGAGCCTAAACAGACTCTGTGGGTAGAAGCCAGAGACTGGAAGCTAAATACCATCAATTCTGCACAGCCATGCCGTGCGGTGTTACTTACCCCCTGAATAAAATAAATAAATAAATAAATAAATAAATAAAAAGAGAGAGATTTACCACGCATAACCTGAGGGTGTCACCTTTGCACACCCTTAACCAGGAAGAACCAAGCAGAGCTCTCAGGCCGCACCCATCTCAAGCCTCCAAGGCTCCTCCAACAACAGGCAGTCCACTTAACACGGACATAGTATAAAAAAAAAACGCACAGTGACGAAAGAAGAATTAACTATGCCAAGTAACAAACACAGAAATCGAGGGAACAAGATCAACGATGACACTATGATGCCTCCAAATAAACAAAACACCCCAAACCAAGATTATGAAGATGATGAGATAGAAGAAATGCAAGATATGGATTTCAAAAAATTTATGATAAGAACATTTAGAAGTTTTCAAAAGCAAATCCTTGAACTACAGAAATCCTTATTGGACAAGATTGAAAATCTCTCTCGTGAAAATGAAATTTTAAGGAAGAATCAAAATGAAACTCAGAAACTAGTAGAACAGGAAAGTGTGATAGTGAAGAGAAATCAAAATGAAATGAAGAGCTCAATAGATCAAATGACAAACACATTAGAAAGCCTTAAAAACAGAATGGGTGAAGCAGAAGAGAGAATATCGGACTTAGAAGATAGAGCACAGGAAAACATACAGTCAAACCAAAGAAAAGAAGAGGAAATTAGAAATCTAAAAAATATTATTGGGAATCTACAGGATACTATTAAAAAAACCAACATTCGAGTTCTAGGAGTTCCTGAAGGCATGGAGAGAGAGAAAGGATTAGAAGGCCTTTTTAGTGAGATACTAGCAGAGAACTTTCCAGGTTTGGAGAAGGACAGAGACATCCTAGTACAGGAAGCTCATAGAACCCCCAATAAACATGACCAAAAGAGATCCTCACCACGACACGTGGTAATTAAACTTACCACAGTGAAACATAAAGAAAAGATCCTAAAATGTGCAAGAGAGAAACGTCAGATTACTCTCAGAGGATCTCCAATCAGACTCACAGCAGACTTCTCATCAGAAACACTACAGGCTAGGAGGGAATGGCGAGACATAGCACAGGTGCTAAGAGAGAAAAATTGCCAGCCCAGAATATTATATCCTGCCAAGCTCTCATTTGTGAATGAAGGTGAAATAAAGACCTTTCATAGCAAACAGAAATTGAAAGACTTTGTGGCCACTCGTCCGGCCCTGCAAAAGATACTTAAAGATGTGCTACACTCAGAAACACAGAAACAGGGCCATCAATATGAAAGAAGGGAAAGGAAGAACACCTACCAGTAAAAGAGCATGGGAAGCTCAAAGCATATACTAGAAAATATTTCCGGGAAAATGGCAGGGCAAAGTCACTACGTATCAATAGTCACATTGAACATTAATGGTCTGAATTCTTCAGTTAAAAGACACCGTTTGGCTGACTGGCTCAAAGAACACAACCCAACTATTTGTTGCCTACAAGAAACACATCTCTCTAACAAAGAGGCATGCAGACTGAAAATGAAAGATTGTATTTTATTTTTAAGATATTATTGTGAATGATGTTCTCTCTGATTGGCGACAACTAACTGAGCACCAAAGGGGAAACTTGTTGAAGTGAAATGGACACTGTGAGAAACAGTGACTTGATCAGCTCTTGTCCTGACGGTTGATGTACAATGTAATACTTTATCCATTTTAGTATTTTTTTTGTTCTAGTACCATTGGTTGAACTCTGTAATTAACACACAATTGTTCTTAGGTGTTTAAATTTTAACTGAAAAGTGATCCCTGTTAGGAATTTGGAAAACATTATGTTGCGTGAAATAAGCCAATCCCAAAAGGGACAAATACCACTTGTTCTCCTTGATAGGTGACAACTAACTGAGCACCAAAAAGGAAACCTGTTAAAGTGAAATGAACACTATGAGAAACGGTGACTTGATTAGCCCTCACCCTGACTGTTGATGAGCAGCTTAATATGTTATCCCTCTTAGTATTTTTTTTTTTGTTTGTTCTACTTAATACTTTTGGTTGAATACTGTAATCAATACACAATTCTTCTTAAATGCTGAAACTTAACTGAAAAGTGATCGCTGTTAAATATAAGAGTGGGAATAAGAGAGGGAAGAGATGTGCAATTCAGGACATGCTCAAGCTGACTTGCCTCAAACGGTGGAGTTAGAAACATACCAGGGGATTCGAATTCAATCCCATCGAGGTGGCATGTACCAATGCCATCTCACTAGTCGCAGTGATCAATTTTTGTTCACAATTGATCGTAATGATAGGACTAAGAACCAAAAGGATCACATAAACAAGAATAGTGTCTGCAAATACTAGCTGATAGAATCAAAAAGGGAGAGAATGATCCAACATGGGAAGTGAGATACTCAGCAGACTCATAGAATGGCAGATGTCCTAAATAGCACTCTGGCCTCAGAATCAGCCCTTAAGGCATGCGGATCCGGCTGAAATGCCCATGAGAGTATTTCAGGCATGGAAAGCCAAGACACTCTGGGGGAAAAAAAAACCTAAATGAAAGATCTCCACGAGTGAGATCCCAGTGGAAAGAATGGGTCATCAAAGAAGGAGGTACCTTTCTCTGAAGGGAGGAGAGAACTTCCACTTTGACCATGGCCTTGTCTAAATATGATCAGAGTCAGTGAACTCAGGGGGCTTCCATAGCCTTGGCAGCTCATGACAAGAGCCTAGGGTGATTACTGATGCCATAAACAAGAGTGTCAATTTGTTAAGTCAACAACAGGAGTCACTGTGCACTTACTCCTCATGTAGGATCTTTGTCCTTAGTGTGCTGTACATTGAGATTTAATGCTATAACTAGTGCTCAACCAGTATTTTTCACTTTATGTTTCTGTGTGGGAGCAAACTGTTGAAATCTTTACTTAATGCATGCTAAACTGATCTTCTGTATATAAAGAGAAACGAAAATGAATCTTGATGTGAATGGAAGGGGAGAGGGAGTGGATAAGGGGAGGGTTGCGGATGGGAGGGGCGTTATGGGGGGGAAGCCATTGTAATCCATATTCTGTACTTTGGAAATTTATTCATTAAATAAAAGTTAAAAAAATACTTAGGTAGTGATACATTTAGCAACAAAATGTATAAGACATTTGTTCTAAAATTATATCCTCACAGAAATTAATGAAAATATAAATTAATGGGGAGCAATAGTAGCTCTTGACTCAAAAGCCTCACTATTGTTTTTCATTTTCTCTACAGTGAGGTCTAGATTAAGTGTAATCACAGTGAAAATCCAAGCAGGTTCCTTTGTAGATATGCAAAAGGTGACATGAAATTTTTTTGTGGAAATGTGATAGACCTGAAGTAGCAAAAGCCAACCTTGAAAGAGAAGAGAAAAATTTGAAGCACATATTCTACCTGACTTTAAAACTAACTATAAACTTAGTAATAAACATAACCAAGACAGATTGATACTCATGACAGGACAAACTGATCAACTGAACTCAATAGAACAGAACCTAGAGTTCAGGAATAGACTCATACACATATGGTCAAAAGGTTTTTTTATAAGGGCACCAAGAAATTCAATGGGAAAAAGAAAATTTTTTATTTAAATATTGCTTCAGCAATCTCAGGGAAAGGTTAGGAAGAAAACTGCAGTGGAAATTCCATGAAAGGAAGAGGGATGCTGTGAATCTGCACAGAGGTGCTGGATGCGCAGGATGAGCACAGACACAAGACTGGCCCCCAGCAGCCAAGAACCTGAGTGTCAGCTTTGGAAAGTGAGGTGAGACCAGACTGCAGCAGCCTGTGCCACTGGAGCTATAACAGCAGGGAGGGCCTGGCGTGAGATGGGCCTGGAGCCCTGTAGGGGACAGGATACCTACAAACCAAGCAGAAAAAAGGGACATGTTTCTCTCTCCCCATCCTGGTGCCCAGAAACTGACTGAGAGAAGGTGGGCACGATTTTGGACATATGTAACAGTTGCACCAGCTCGTGTCCATGTGCCCAGCAATCAGCTGAGAGGAGATGCCTGAATCTGGCTAGGAGCATTGACAGGGGGCTGGACATGCATTTGGGACTGTGAAGTGCTGCAATGTTCCCAAAACATCACAGTTTCTGGGGCTCAAACTGCCTAGTTGGAGAACCCACAGCAGATGGCTCTGGAAGCATCTTTGCTTCTCTGTGGACAGGATAGACTAGCGGGATAGAGAGGATCCTTGGCATGATGTGCCTGTAGGAGCTTTGTATCTGAGACTGTGGGAACACTATGACTGCACAAGATAGCACAGAGTATATCTATGTCTCTGGGCAATCACTGTGAGTGGCTCCACAGGATCAGAGCTCCCTGATTGCCTGCAGCAGGTCATTGCTGCAGGATCAGTGCTCACAATGAGGACTGCACAGATCCTTTGGGTGGTTCTTACAGAAGTGTGGGTGAGTAACACTCAAGCATTGATTGCCTTGGAAGAGAGGAGGTGAGGGTGTGACTATGCCAATAGAGCTGATCAACACTCCTTTCTGAATAAAGAAAATATCTACCATGCTCAACTTGGCTGTCACCTTCAATACTTGCCCCACCTGGAGCACTAAACAGAGCTACCTGGTCACACCCAGCACACACCTCTGGGTATTCACTGAAAGAGCAGACATCCCACTAAGCCATAGAGGCCCAGTCCAAAGATAAACGCTATCACAGGAAAATAAAAAACCAAGTATCCCTATAAATGCCTAAAAATAAACATAGAAATTCAAGAAACAAGAATAAGGAATACAGCATAACCCCACCCCCAAAGGAACACAACACTTCAATATTAGTATGTGAAGATAAGAAATTGAAGAGATGCTAAAATCAGATTTCAAAAGATTAATCATATTATTACTCAGAAGCAATCAGAAGCAAATCTACAAATTGAGGAAATCCATACATGACATGGATGAAATTTTTTTCCCATGAAATTAAGATTTTAAAGAGAAATCAGAATGAAATATTAGAAATGAAGAATTCAATAGATCAAATAAAAAATGCAGAGGAAAGCCTTAACAACAGACTTGGTGAGGCAGAAGGAAAGAGTATCTGAGCTAGAAGATAAATCTTTGGAAATTTTACAAGCAGGCCAAAAAAGGGAGAAATTAGAAAACTTAAAAGCAGTGTTGGAGATTTTTGGGGTCAATCAAATGACACAACATATGGGTCTTATGAGTTCTTGAAGGTGTGTAAAGAGAGAATGGACTAGAAGGCCTATTTAGTGAAATGACTACAGAAAACGTCCCCAATTCAGAGAAAGGAATGCCTAAATATAGGAAGCACATAGAACTCCTAATAGATATGACCAGAAAAGATCTTCACCATTACACATTGTAGTCAAGCTATCAACAGTAAAACATAAAGAAAAGTTTCTCAACTGTGCATTAGAGAAACACCAAATTACTTTCAGAGGATCTCCAAGAAGACTCATAACTGACTTCTCACATGAAACCCTACAGTTTAGGAGAGACTGCCAAGACTTAGTCCAAGTCTTAAGAGAAAAGAGCTGTCAACTTAGAAACCTGTACCACACAAACTCTCATTTATTAATGAAGGTGAAATAAAGACATTCCATAGCAAAGAGAAATTGAAAAAATTTGTCACCACTCATCCAGCACACAGAAACATAGTCATCACTATGAAAGAGTGTGAAGGTAGAAAATCTTCCAGTAAAGGTACAAAGGAAATCCAAAGTAAACAATAAGATTATTTATGCAAAAATGGCAGGGCCAAGGTGTTACTTATCAATAGTCATCTTGAATGTAAATGGCCTCAACTTTCCACTAAAAAGATACAGACAGGCTAAGTGGATTAAAATACAAGACCCATCTATTTGCTGCCTACAAGAAACACACCTCACCAACTAAGATACACACAAACTGAAAATGAAAGGATCCTAATGGAAACCAAATATCCTAATATCAGACAAAATAGACTTTAACATAAAAACTGTTAAAAGAGATGAAGAAGAGCACTATGTAATGATTAAGAGATCAATTCAACAGAAATATGTGACTATATGGCCGGCGCCGCGGCTCACTAGGCTAATCCTCCGCCTAGCAGCGCCGGCACACCGGGTTCTAGTCCCGGTCGGGGCGCCGGATTCTGTCCCGGTTGCCCCTCTTCCAGGCCAGCTCTCTGCTGTGGCCAGGGAGTGCAGTGGAGGATGGCCCAGGTGCTTGGGCCCTGCACCCCATGGGAGACCAGGAAAAGCACCTGGCTCCTGGCTCCTGCCATCGGATCAGGGCGGTGCGCCGGCCGCAGCACGCCGGCCGCGGCGGCCATTGGAGGGTGAACCAAGGGCAAAGGAAGACCTTTCTCTCTGTCTCTCTCTCTCACTGTCCACTCTGCCTGTCAAAAAAAAAAAAAAGAAATATGTGACTATAATAAATGTATATGCACTCAATTACAGGGCATCTGGCTATTAAAAGAAATGTAAATGGATCTAAAGGGAAATGTAGACTCCAATACAATAGTAATGGGGGAATTCAACAGCTCTTTCATCAATGAACAGATCAATTAGACAGAAAATCAACAAAAAACAGTTAATTGACACTATGGACCAAATGGACATAAACTGATATCTCCAAAATTATTCAACCCATAGTTGCAGAATACAAATTCTTCTGAGCAGTGCATGGAACATTATCTAGGATAGACCACATACTAGGCAATAAAACAAGTCTCAGCAAATTCATAAAAACTGAAATCATGCCATGCATTTTCTCTGACAACTATGGAATAACGTTGTAAATCAACAACTTAGGAATCTCCACAACATATGCAAACACAAGGAGACTGAACATGTTCCTGAATTAACATTGTATAAAAGAAGAAATAAAAAATTTATAGAAATGAATGAAGACAATAATACAACACATAAAAACTTATGGGATACAGCAAAAGTGATGTTAAGAAAGAAGTTAACAGCTGGCGCCGTGGCTCACTTGGTTAATTCTCCACCTGTGGCACCGGCACCCCAGGTTCTAGTCCTGGTTGGGGTGCTGAATTCTGTCCCAGTTGCTCCTCTTCCAGTCCAGCTCTCTGCTGTGGCCCGGGAGTGCAGTGGAAAATGGCCCAGGTCCTTGGGCCCTGCACCCGCATGGGAGACCAGGAGGAAGCACCTGGCTCCTGGCTTCGGATCAGCGCAGTGCGCTGGCTGTAGCAGCCATTTGGGGAGTGAACCAATGGAAAAAGGAAGACCTTTCTCTGTCTCTCTCTCTAACTCTGCCTGTTCAAAGAAGAAGAAGAAGAAGAAGAAGAAGAAGAAGAAGAAGAAGAAGAAGAAGAAGAAGAAGAAGAAGAAAGTTTATAGCAATTGGTGCCTACATGAAGAAACTGGAAAGGCATCAAATAAATGAGCTATAAATGTATGTCAAGGACCTAGAAGAACAACAAGAAACCAAACCCAAAATTAGTAGGAGGAAAAAAATAATTAAGATTAGAGAAGATGGGGGCCGGTGCTGTGGCTCACATGGTTAATCCTCCGCCTGCGGCGCCGTTATCCCAAATGAGCGCCAAGTTTTAGTCCTGGCTGCTCCTCTTCTAGTCCATCTCTCTGCTGTGGTCCAGGAGGGCAGTGGAGGATGGCCCAAGTGCTTGGGCCCCTGCACCTACATGGGTGACCAGGAGGAAGCACCTGGCTCCTGGCTTCGGATTGGCGTAGCTCCGGCCGTAGCTGCCATTTGGGGGTGAATCAATGGAAGGAAGACCCTTTCTCTCTGTCTCTCTCTCTCACTGTTTAACTCTATCTGTCAAAAAAAGAGGAGAAATAAGGAAAATTGAAACCAAAAAAGGCAATACAAATGCTCAGTGAAATGAGGAGCTGGTTTTTTGAAAAAAATAAACAAAATTGATACACTGTTTGCCCAATTAACCAACAAGAGAGGGAGAAGATCCAAATCAATAAAATTAGAGATTAAAAAGGAAATGTAACAACAGACACCACAGATATAAAAAGAATAACCATGAGGGTTGGTGCCGTGGCTCACTTGGCTTATCCTCCACCTGTGGCACCGGCACCCCAGGTTCTAGTCCCGGTTGGGGCACCGGATTCTGTCCCGGTTGCTCCTCTTCCAGTCCAGCTCTCTGCTGTGGCCCAGGATGGCAGTGGAGGATGGCCCAAGTGCTTGGGCCCTGTACCCGCATGGGAGACAGGAGGAAGCACCTGGCTCCTGGCTTCGGATAGGCGCAGTGCTGGCCGGAGCGGCCATTAGGGGAGTGAACCAACAGAAAAAGAAGACCTTTCTCTCTTTCTCTCACTGTCTATAACTCTCTCTCTGTCTCTCTCTCTCACTGTCTAACTCTGCCTGTCAAAAAATTAAAAAAAAGAATAATTATGAATTACTACACAGAGCTGTACGTCAACAAATCAGCAAACCTAAAAGAAATAGATAAATTTCTAGACACACAAAATGTACTTAAATTGAGTCATGAAGACATAGAAAGCCTAAATAGATCGATAACCAACATGGAGATTGAATCAGAAATAAATACCCTCCCAGCAAAGGAAAGCTCATGGTTCATGTTCTGACTGCTTCACTGCTGAATTCTACCAGACATTTAAAGAAGAATTAATTTCAATTCTTCTCAAGCTAGTCAAAACAATTGAAAGGGATGGAATCCTCCCAAGCTCTTTCTATGAAGCCAGTATCACACTCATTCCTAAACCTGAAAATGATACAACAGATAAAGAGAACTATAGACCAATTTCTCTGATAAGCATAGACACAGAAAATCTCAATAAAATACTAGCCAATCATTTGTGACAACACATCAGAAAGATGATTCACCTGGACCAAATGGGATTTTCCCTGGGATGCAGGGATGGTTCAACATTCACAAATCATTGAGATACACCACATTAACAAACTGAAAAACAAAAACCACTTGATTATATGAATAGATTCAGAGAGAGCATTTGATAAAATACAACATCCTTTCATGATGAAAATCTTAAGCAATCTGGGTATAGAAGAAACATTCTTCTACACAATAAAGGTAATTTATGACAAAACCATGGCCAGTGTCCTACTGAATGGGAAAAAGTTGGAAGTATTCCCACTAAGATACGGAACAAGGCAACGGTACCCACTCTCACCATTAGTATTCAATATAGTTCTGAAAGTTTTAACCAGAATCATTACAAGAAAGAGTAATCAATGGGATACAAATCAGGGAGGAGGAAGTCAAACTATCTCTCTTTAGAGATGACATGAGTCTATACATAGCAGTTCCAAAAGCCTCCATTAAGACAATCGAAACTCATAAAAGAGTTTGGTAAAGTAAAATAAGCCAATCCCAAAAGAAATATACCATATGTTCTCCCTGATCTGTGGTAATCAATAGAATACCTAAAAGGTAATCTATAGAAATCCAGTTTACACTTTGAGATGCAATGATTTTGAACATCCCTGTCTCGTCTGCTGAGGAACAGTGTTTTTATTTTTCTTTATTCATATTATGTGTTGATCTCTGTAGTTATTATAAGGTTAATATTATTGTATAAAGTTTTAAAAATAGATCTTTGTAAAAAATAAGAATGGGGGCCGGTGCTGTGGCTCACTAGGCTAATCCTCCACCTTGCAGCGCTGGCACACCGGGTTCTAGTCCCGGTCGGGGCGCCGGATTCTGTCCCGGTTGCCCCTCTTCCAGGCCAGCTCTCTGCTGTGGCCAGGGAGTGCAGTGGAGGATGGCCCACGTGCTTGGGCCCTGCACCCCATGGAGACCAGGAGAAGCACCTGGCTCCTGCCTTCGGATCAGCGAGATGCTGAACCAATGGCAAAAGGAAGACCTTTCTCTCTGTCTCTCTCTCTCACTGTCCACTCTGCCTGTCAAAAAATTAAAAAAATAAAAAATAAAAAAGTAAGAATGGGACTAGGAGAGGGAGGGAGTGGGAGTGTGGGTGGGAGGGTTGGAGAATCACTCTGTTCCTAATTTTGTATATATGAAATGCATGAAGTGTATATACCTTAAATAAAAGTTTTCTAGGTAAAAAAACCAGTGCCTTAACCATTGAATTGCCAAATGAAAACAACTACTTTGATCTCAAATTATAGCATACAAAAATAATTTGAGGTAGGCTAACATCTACACAATAAACCTAAAAATACAGGAGCTGACGTTGTGATGCAGCAAGTTAAGCCAGTTCGAGTCCTGGGCACTCCACTTCTGATCCAGCTTCCAGCTCATGCACCTGGGAAACCAGTGGAAGATGGCCCAATTACTTGGGCCCCTGCCACTGGTGTGGGAGACCTGAATGGCTTTCCTAGCTCCTGAGTTCAGCCTGGCCATTGCAGCCATTTGGGATAACAAACCAGAGGATGGAAGATCTCTCTTTCTCTCTCTCACTCTGCTTTTCAAATAAATAAAATATACATCTTTATAAAGCTAAAAATATGGGCTGCCTGTAGTGCCAGCATATGGGCTCTAGTTTGAGTCCCAGCTGTTCCACTTCTGATCCAGCTCCCTGCTGATACACCTGGGAGAGCAGTGGAGGATGGCTCATATACTTGGGTCCCTGAACCCACGTGGGAATCCTGGAAGAAGCTCCTGGTCCCTGGCTTTTAACTGGCCTAGCTGCTGCCATTGCAGTCATTTGGGGAGTGAGCTAGCAAATGGAAGATCTCTCTCTGTTTCCATCTAACTGTTTCTCTCTCTGTGTAACTGTGCATTTCAAATAAATAAATAAATAAATCTTTTTGAAAAAATCCCTAGAAATATGAGATTATTAGTAAAAATATAGGATAATATACTCACAAGAGGACTAAGGGATTCATAAAACACAAAAAGAACTAGCCATAAAAGGTAATACTGGTGTACTGGATTTCACAAAAATTAAAATCCTGTTTATAATATATATACCATTAAGAATATAAGTATGCAAGCTAGAGACTGACAGAAGATATTTGGAATAGGTATGTATAATAAAGGATTGGCTCAAGACTATATAGAGCATATGCATATCAATAAAAAACAAGTCAATAGAGAAAAAACCAGCAGGATAGGGAAGAGTGAAAATTTGTCACAGAGAAACAAAAATTAAACTGGAATAATTTTATAAGTTATAGCCCTAGAATCAGTGAAATACCTACAATCATGAAGCAAATGCTCAATGAAGCAAAAGGCATAAAACTTATTCTCAGTGTGGGCATTGTGGCATAGTGTGTTAGGTTGCTGCTTGGGATGTCCACATTGTACATCAGAGTACCTAGGGTTGAGTCCAGCCTCCATTTCTGACGCAGCTTCATGCTAATGCACATCTTGGGAGGTAGCAATTGATGGCTCAAGTATGTAGGTCCCTGCCACCCATGTGGGAGACTCAGAGTTCCTGGCTCTTAGCTTTAGCTTGGGCTAGCCTCAGTTGTTGGAGGCATTTGGAGAGTGACCCAGCAGGTGAAAGATCTGTGTCTCTCTCTGTCTCTGTTGCTATGTTTTTCAAATGAATAATAATACATAAACTTTAAAAACCCTTAGTTTAATAACCCATTAACCTCAGTTCCTTTTACATAGTACAGCATGTCTCATTTTCAAGAAAAAACTCCAGGCCGGCACCGTGGCTCAATAGGCTAATCCTCCGCCTGTGGCGCCGGCACCCCGGGTGCTATTCCCAGTCGGGGTGCCAGATTCTGTCCCGGTTGCTCCTCTTCCAGTCCAGCTCTCTGCTGTGGCTCAGGAGTGCAGTGGAGGATGGCCCAAGTCCTTGGGCCCTGCACCCGCATGGGAGACCGGGAAAAGCACCTGGTTCCTGGCTTCCGATCAGTGCGGTGCGCCAGCTGCAGCACGCCGGCCACAGCAGCCATTGGGGGGGGGGTGAACCAACGGAAAAAGGAAGACCTTTCTCTCTGTCTCGCTCTCTCACTGTCCACTCTGCCTGTCATAATTGAAAAAAAAAAAAGAAAGAAAAAACTCCAAGGCATATTAAAAATACAAGAAGCACAATTTGAAGAGACAGTAAGCATCAGAACCAAACTAAGATATGATGTATCAGATATGACAGACATGTTGGAATTTTCAGAGGGTAATTTAAAACAACTATGATTAATATACTAAGAGGTCTAGTGGAAAAACAGACAACATGTAAGAAGAGGTGGGGTGTATGTGACATCAGCAAGATGGTAAACTAGGAAACCTTGGACTCTCCTTTCCCCAGTGGACACACTTCTTACAGATACTCTGATTTCAACAACAAAACATGAAAAAACTCCTCTTGTGACAAATCCAGAAACTGAGATGTCGCTCCCCGTCTTCGTGGAGGAACGACACAGGACCCTGCGCTGTTCTTTCGTCTGCTTGGCCCTCCCCGGGTTTGCTGCTGGTTCTTCCCGGGTTGGCTACTGTCCCTTCCACCTCCGTGGAAGGGCGGTTCCCCCTGCCACATTCCCCACTTCCGCGGGGGAGCGGCACACCGCCGGCCGGCTCTCTCGGGGGCTGCACAGGTGTTCCTTCAGATAGATGTTCCCGTTAGATGTTCCTGGTGCATGCCGTCTCTCTCCTCCTTTATAGTCCTCCTCCGCCAATCCTAACTCGGCTGCCCACACGCCGAGTACGCTGCTCTCCTCCAATCAGGAGCAGGATCAGCTCCTGGAGGTCATCACTCAAGTTGGCAAGAGGCAGCTACGCAGAAGCTGTTTTCTCCTCTCCCAGCGCCATACTGTGGGAGAGCAGATGCATAGAATAAGTCTTAATTCCAGTAACTTAGTCTAGTCCGAGTTGCTCCCCACACTGAGAGGCTCCCTCATTTTGGGTGAGCATGAAAGACCTACATTGGAACCCATAGAGAAGTTAAAAACACTTTGTCAGAGTAATCCGTCCCCCAAGCTCAGTACAGAATGACTGTATGACTGTATGTAAAACTCAGCTCCTGGCCTTTCTTTGAGAGAGAAACAAAGTGGTTGAATCACTCATCCAATATTCCAAATTTTGGAGCGTGGCTTCCCAAAATACTGGCCTCTGTCACCTGTCCTAGAGCACTGATAGAGCCCTGCACACTTTTGACATTTGGTTTCAATTGAGAACAAAGGCAGCACTGTATAAATGACTTAATTCTAGCACAAATGTTAAGACAAAAGTTAAAAGTAACAAACTATAATAAAGTTAATGGATACACTTTAAAAGATGTATATTGCTACATTAAATAACAAAGTATGATGGGGAAAGAAAGTAAAGTTTAGAATTTTTATGTGATTGAAGTTTTTATGAGTTTAAAGGAAATTGCTAGGCTATCAGACATTTTATGTAAGTCCCATGGTATCCACAAATAAAATAACTATGTAAGACACACAAATGAAAATGATAAAGAAATCAAACTGTATCAACAGAAAAAATTAGTGTAACAAAGTAAGACAGCATGAGGAAAAGTAGGAAAAAAGAACCATATGAAACAAAAGAAGTTAAATAGCAATATGTGAATCCTTCCCAATGAATAATTATATTAAATATAAATGGATTGAACCTCCCAGTCAAAATATGTAGAATGCTTGAATGAATAAAAACAAAAGAGTGTACAAGAGACTCATTTTAGTTTTAAGGAAACACACAGCTTGAAAGTGAAGGGCAGGAAAAAATATTTCATGCAAATGGTAACCAAAAGAGAGCAAAGGTGGCTATATTAATTTAATTTTTTAAAAGATTTTTTTATTTGAAAGTCGGAGTTACACACAGAGAGAAGGAGAAGCAGAGAGAGAGAGAGAGAGAGAGAGAGAGAGAGAGAGTCTTCCATCCGCTGGTTCACTCCCTAACTGGCCACAATGGCCAGAGCTGTGCTGATCTAAAGCCAGGAGTCAGGAGTTTCTTCTGGGTCTCCCATGTGGGTGGAGGGCCCAAGCACTTGGGCCATCTTTTACTGCTTTCTCAGGCCATGGCGGAGAACTGGATTGGAAGTGGAGCAGCCCGGACTGGAACCGGCACCCATTTGAGATGCCAGCACTGCAGGCGGTGGCTTTACTCACTACGCCACAGTGCCGGCCCCAAAGATGGCCATATTTATATCAGACAAATAAGGGGGAAATACTGATAAAAGGGTAAAAATTTTTAGTTTTAAGATGAACAAGTTCTGGGGATCTAATACTCAGAGTAGTGACTATATCTAATAATACTGTATTGTATCCCTGAAATTTACTAAGACAGCACATCTCAAGTGTTCACACAATAAAAAAATTAACTGTGAACTAACAGGTTAATTAGGTTAATGTAGCAATAATTTTGCAATATATATGAATATCAAGGCATCAAAACACACTGTATACTTCAAATATATAAATGTTTACTTGCCAGTCATGCCTCAAAAATTGTTGGGGAGGGGATGGAGCTGTGGCATCATGAGCTAAGCTGCCACCTAGGACACTGACATCCCATATTAGAGTGCCAGTTTGAGTCCTTGCTGCTGTACTTCTGATCTAGGTCCCTACTAATGCACCTTGGAATGCAGTTGAAGATGGCTCAAGTACTTGGGCCCCCGCACCTATGTGGGAGACCCAGATGGAGTTCCAGGCTCCTGGTTTTGGCCTGGCCCAACCTCCAGCTTTGGGGCCATTTGGGGAGTGATCCAGCTGATAGAAGATTTCTCTCTCCCTCTCTCCTTCCCTCTCTTTCTCTGTATCTCCCCTCCCTACCTTCCCCCCTTCTCTGCCTTTCAAATAAATAAATAAATCTTGAAAAAATCTAAGGAAACAGTCAATGAGATGGAAATAATCCAATTTTCTACTGCCTTATATATAAATTAACTCAAAATGGATCGTAGATTTACATGTATCCATAAAGCTTTACATTTTTCAAAATGTTACAGGGGCTAATCTTTGGAACCTAGGGCTTAGTGAAACATTCTTAGACTTTACACAATCCATCAAAGAAAAAAAATCAATAAATTGTCCAAATTAATACTTCGTGAAAAGAAGAGATCTTCGGTTCAAAATTTGTGAAGAGGATGAAAAGATAATCTATTATATATGTTGGTAAGGATTTACATACACAACATATAAAGAATATGTGACCTTGTTAGAAAGATAGATTTAAGATGCTCCATCTAATAAAAAAAAATGGAAAAATCTTCCATGTTCATGGATTGGAAGAACCAATATCCATTCTTCCATAAGCAATTTACAGATTTAATATGATACCAATCAAAATACCAAAGACATTATTCTCAGATCTAGAAAAAATGATACTGAAATTCATATGGAAACACAGGAGACCTCGAATAGCTAAAGCAATCTTATACAACAAAAACAAAGCCAGAGGCATCACAATACCAGATTTCAAGACATACTACAAGGCAGTTATAATCAAAACAGACAGTTACTGGTACAAAAACAGATGCGTAGACTAATGGAACAGAATAGAAATGCCAGAAATCAGTCCAAACATCTACGACCAACTTATATTTGACCAAGGAGCTAAACTAAAACCATTCCCAGGAGCAAGGATCAAGTGCCCGGCAATAATAATTAAAAAGGAGAGAATGTCCAACATGAGAAGCAGTCCACATGGCAGACCCATAGAATTACAATTGCTTTAAGTAACACACTGACATCAGAATCAGCCCTTAAGTCATTCTGGTCTGGCTTAAAAGCCCAAGAGAGCATTTCAAGCATGGAAAGCCAAGACACTGTGGCAAAAATGTCCTACATGAAGGATCCTTGAGTGAGACCCCAGTGGAAAGAAGTGGCTATCTAAGAAGGATGTAATTTTTTCTGAAGGGGAGAGAGAACTTCCACTTTGCTTATGGCCTTATCCAAATACTGATGGAATTTGTGGACTCAAAAGGCTTTCATAGTCTAGGCAGCTCATTTTAAGAGCCTTGGGTGGTCACTGACATCACACATAAGAGTGTTAATTGTTAAGTTAACGACAGGAGTCACTGTGCACTAACTCCCCATGTAGGACCTCTGTCCTCAATGAGTTGTATTGAGAGTTTTTTTTAAAGATTTATTTATTTATTTGAAAGTCAGAGTTACACAGAGAGAGGAGAAGCAGAGAGAGAGAGAGAGAGAGAGAGAGAGAGAGAGGTCTTCCATCCGATGGTTCACTCCCCAGATGGCAGCAACGGCCATGAACTTTGCCGATCCAAAGCCAGGAACCAGGAGCTTCCTCTGGGTCTCCCATGTGGGTGCAGGGGCCCAAGGACTTGGGACATCTTCTTACTGCTGTCCCAGGCCATAGCAGAGAGCTGGATCGGAAGTGGAGCATCCAGGTCTCGGACTGGTGCCCATAAGGAATGCCGGAACTTTAGGCCAGGGAGTTAACCCGCTGAGCCACAGCACCGGCCCCATATTGAGAGTTAACTGTAAATCCAGTTCTCATACTCTGTGTGTGTGTGTGTGTGTGTGTGTGTCTGCAAATAGTTGAAATCTTTACTTAGTATAGAGTTGGTCTTCTGTGTACAAAATTAATTGAAAATGAATCTTAATGGAGAATGGGACTGGCAAGGGGAGAGGGAGAAGGGGGAGGGGTGGGAGGGCTAATATGGTAGGAAGAGTAACTATATTCCTAAAGCTGTACTTATGAAATTTATAGTCCTTGAAAAATAAATTAAAATATGTTAATAAAAAAAAGATGCTCCATCTAAATTTACTGTTTGCAAGAAAACAACTAATCAGGGATGGCGTGGTGGCATAGTGGGTTAAGCTGCTGCCTGCAGCACCACATCTGATCCAGCTCCCTGATAATGTGCCTGTGCAGGCAGTGTAGGATGGCCCAAGCTTTTGAGTACCTGTATCTATGTGGGAGACCCTGAGGAAGCTCCTGGCTCTTTGCTTTGGCCTGGCACATCCCCTGCCATTGTGGCCATTTGGGGAGTGAACCAGTGGATGGAAGATTCTCTCTCTCTCTCTCTCTCTGTATGTGTGTTTGTGTCTCTCCTTTTCTCTTTCTCTCTAACTCTGCCTTTCAAATAAATAAAACAACTCATTTTTAAAAGAAAGCAAATAACTCCTGCCTTAGAATCAACCCTTGGGACATTCGGATCTGGCTAAAAGGTCCATGAGAGTCTCACAGGCATGGGAAGCCATGACACGGTGGCAAAAAGCAATCTAAATTAAAGATCCTGGTGAACAAGACCCCAGCAGAAGGAACAGGCCATCAAGGAGGGAGGCGCCTTTCTCTGAAGGGAGGAACGAACCTCCACTGTGATATGGCCTTGACTAAACAAGTTCAGAGTTGATGAACTCAAGGGGCTTCCATAGCCTAGACAGCTCATAGCAAGAGTCTCGGGTGATTGCTGATGTCATAAAAAAGAGCGCCAATTGTTAAATCAACAATGGGAGTCACTGGGTACAGCCTCCCCACGTAGGATCTCTGTCCTTAATGTGTTTTACTATGAAACTTAAAAACAACACTACTAGTCGAACAATGCCCTATACCTTGTGCGGTTGTGTCAGTGCAGCCTGTTGAAATCCTTGCTTAGTGTATACTTAGTTGATCTTCTGTATATGAAGGTAATTGAAAATGAAACTTGATGAAGGGCGGGATGGGAGAGGGAGTGGAAGAGGGGAGGGCTGCGGGAGGGAGGGAGGTTGGGGGGGAGGAGCCACAACAATACACAAGTTGCACTTTGTAAATTCATTTATTAAATAAAAAATTAAATTAAATTAAATTAAAAAGAAAGCAAATAATATAATTAGAATTTGAGTAAAAGGCATGAGGAGACATTTCATTGAAATATATTCACATGTGGAAAATATGTAGGCATATGAGAAGATATTAATATTAGCCATTAGAAATTAACAAATAAAACTACAATGAGACTTCACCACACATCTAGCAGAATGAAAATAGCAAGTACTGATAGGGATATAGATAAAATATAGCGGTCATTTACTACTGGTTCAAATGGAAAGTGGGAAGAATTTTGTATTTTCTTGAAAGTTAAATACACTTACCATAAGACCCAGCAATAATACTCTTCACCATTTATCAGAGAGAAATGAAGATTTTTGTTCACATAAAACTTGAATAGAACTTCAATACAACTTCAATACAAACTTCAATACAAGAATGTCCAAAGTATCTTTATTCATATTAGCCACAAAATGATAATAATCCATCCCTTCAACAGGTGGATGGTTAATTAAATTGTGGTATGTCTGTACCATGAAATACTGATCAACAATAAAAAGCAACAAATTGGGTGGACCTCTTACTTATCTAGCCCAGGAGAAGATAGTTTAACGAAAATGGAGATAGTGTAGTCTCAGGGAAGAGTTACGGAAAAAACGACAGAGAAAACTCTACCGAAATTAGAGGGACACAGTGGAACTACATGGAGGGCATGGATGCCCATGGCTCGGGACTCCAATAGCTGAGAGCCAATGCACCAACGCTGGAAAGTGAGGTGAGACAAGACTACAGTAGTCTGAGACACTGGCGTAAAAGCGGCAGGAAGATCCTAGAGGGAAAAAGGCTTGAAGCCCCATGGGGGAAAGTGTACCAGTCTAACTAGAGGAAAGAAAAAAAAAAGGACGATACGGTCACGTTTCCCTCTCTCTGATCACCTTACAAAGGCGTACAAGCCAATAGAGCAGGTGCCATTTTGGATATATGCAACAGCTCATGTCTGTGCCTGGCAATCAGCCAAGTGCAGACTCCTGACCCTGGTGGGGAGAAATAACAGGGGGCTAGGAGCTTTTGACTGTGTGAAGCTTCTGAAATGGGACTGTGAAAAAAAAAGAGTGTGTGTGGGAGAACTCATGGTGTGGCTGAAACTTTAGCAATCTCAGTGGGAGATGCCACAAGCTTGGATGGTCCTGATTAACCTGTGAGAGACATTGCTGGGGAATCTGAACTTACACTGAGGATTGCACAGATCATTTGTGTGGTCCTTGGGACAGAGCAGATAAATATTATACCCACTGGTCTAGTGCTCAGGCACTGGTCTCCATTGAGGAGAAGAGCTCAGCTGAGTAGAATTAGTTCCCTTCTGATTAACAAAAGAAAGAGAAGATTTACCATGCCAAACCTGGGTGTGTCACCTTAGGCACATCCTTAACCCTGGAGAACTGAGCAGAGCTCTCTGGCCATATCAACTAGAAGCCTGTAGAGATTCACTGAAAGCAGACAGTCCACTTATCTACAGAGTCATAGTACAACGATAAAGGCTGCCACAATGGGGAAAAAAAGAAGAAACCAACGAGTATCTTCACAAATGCTGAACAACAAACACAACATTCCAAGAATCAAGAATAAGGAAGAAAACACGACTCAAAAGAACACTTCTTTATAAAATATTATGAAGACGACGAGATAGAAGAAATGAAAAAAAAAAAAGGAACTCAAAAAATCGATCATAAGATTACAAAGAAGTAATCAAAAGCAAATGCATGAACTACTGAAATCCATGCAAGACATGAAAGAAAATCTCTCTAGTGAAATGGAAATTTTAAGGAGGAATCAAAATGAAATGAAGAATTCAATAGAACAAAAATATGCAGTGGAGAGCTTTAAAAACACAATCAGTGAGGCAGAAGAGAGAATATCAGATTTAGAAGACAGAGCACAGGAAAGGATACAGTGAAACCAAAAACAAGAGAAAATTAGAAATCTAAAAACATTGTTGGAAATCTATAGGATACTACAAGAAAACTCAACACTCGGATTCTAGGAGTTCCTGAAGGCATGGAGAGAGAGAAAGGATTAGAAGGTCTTTTTAGTGAAATACTAGGAGAAAACTTACCGGGTTTGGAGAAAGAAAGAGACGTCCAAGTACAGGCAGCACACAGAACACCCAATAGACATGACCAGAAAAGATCCTCACCACAACACATTGTAATCAAACTCACCAAGTGAAACATAAAGAAAAGATTCTAAACTGTGCAAGGGAGAAACACCAGATTACTTTCAGAGGATATCTGATAAGATTCACAGCAGACTTTTCATGAGAAACTCTGTAGGCTAGGAGAGAATGGCAAGGTATAGCCCAAGTCCTAAGAGAAAAAACCTGTCATCCCAGAATATTATACCCTGCAAAGCTGTCATTTGTGAATGAAGGTGAAATAAAGACCTTTCATAACAAACAGAAATAGAAAGAATTTGTCATCACTTGTCCAGCCCTGCAAAAGATGCTTAAAGATGGCCGGCGCCACGGCTCTCTAGGCTAATCCTCTACCTTGCGGCGCCGGCACACTGGATTCTAGTCCCGGTCGGGGCGCTGGATTCTGTCCCGGTTGCCCCTCTTCCAGGCCAGCTCTCTGCTGTGGCCAGGGAGTGCAGTGGAGGATGGCCCAAGTACTTGGGCCCTGCACCCCATGGGAGACCAGGATAAGTACCTGGCTCCTGCCTTCAGATCAGCGCGGTGCGCTGGCCGCAGCGTGCCGGCCACGGCGGCCATTGGAGGGTGAACCAACGGCAAAGGAAGACCTTTCTCTCTGTCTCTCTCTCACTGTCCACTCTGCCTGTCAAAAAAAAAAAAAGATGCTTAAAGATGTGTTACACACAGAAACACGGCCATCAGTACAAAAGAAGGTAAAGGAAGAAAATCACTCAATAAAAGACCATGGAAAGTTCAAAGAATAAATCAGAAATATCTTTGGAAAATGGCAGGGCAAAATCACTACTTATCAATCGTCACATTGAATGTAAATGGCCTCACTCGGATCTGGCTGAAAAGCCCATGAGAGTATTTCAGGCATGGAAAGCCAAGACACTCTGGCAAAAAGATCTCTGTGAGTGAGATCCCAGTGGAAAGAACAGGTCTTCAAAGAAGGAGGTACCTTTCTCTGAAGGGAGGAGAGAACCTCCACTTTGACTATGACCTTGTCTAAACAAGATAAGAGTCGGAGAACTCAAGGGGCTTCCATAGCCTTGGAAACTCATGACTGGTGCATAGGGAGATTACTGATGCCATAAACAGGAGTGTCAATTTGTGAAGTCAACAACAGGAGTCACAGTGCACTTACTCCTCATGTAGGATCTCTGTCCTTAATGTGCTGTACATTGAGGCTTAATGCTATAACGAGTACTCAAACAGTATATTTCACTTTGTGTTTCTATGGGGGTGCAAACGGTTGAAATCTTTACTTAATGTATACTAAACTGATCTTCTGAAAAAAAAAAGAAAAAAAAAGAAAAAAAGAAAAAAAAAGAAAGAAATTATCAATTCCCAACTTGACTCTCACTGGGATTAAACATGACAATAGGTCTGATCTGATTTCATCATCATTTAAAAAAAATCATCTATTATTTTTCACTTTATGTTTCTGTGTGGGAGCAAACTGTTGAAATCCTTACTTAATGTATACTAAGCTGATCTTCTGTATATTAAGATAATCGAAAATGAATCTTGATGTGAATGGAAGGGGAGAGGGAGTGGGAAAGGGGAGGGTTGTGGGTGGGAGGGACGGTATGGGGGGGAAGCCATTGTAATCCATAAGTCATACTTTGGAAATTTATATTCATTAAATAAAAGATAAAAAAAAGAATGTAAATGGCCTCAACTGTCCAGTTAAGAGACACAAATTAGCTGAATGGATTAAGAAACAAAACTCATCTATTTGCTGCTTACAAGAAACACATCTTTCCAAAAATGTGCATGTAGACTGAAAGTGGAAGGTTGGAAAAAGATATTCCATGCCAACAGAAACTAGAAAAGAGCTTGTGTAGCCATCTTAATATGAGACAAAATAGACTTTAACACAAAAAACTGTTAAAAGAGACAAAGGGGGGCACTATATAATGAGTAAAGGATCAATTCAACAGGAAGATTTTTTTTTAAACTTTTATTTAGTAAATATATATTTCCAAAGTACAGTTTATGGATTACATTGTCTCCCCCCCATAACTTCCCTCCCACTTGCACCCTTCCCCTTTCCCGCTCCCTCTCCCATTCCATTCACATCAAGATTCATTTTCAATTCTCTTTATATACAGAAGATCGATTTAGTATATGTTAAGATTTCATCAGTTTGCACCACACAGAACATAAAGTGTAAAATACTGTTTCAGTATTAGTTATAGCATTAATTCACATTGAACAACACATTAAGGACAGAGATCCCACATGAGGAGTAAGTACACAGTTACTCCTGTTGTTGACTTAACAATTTGACACTCTTGTTTATGGCATCAGTAATCTCCCTAGGCTCTAGTCATGAGTTGCCAAGGCTATGGAAACCTTTTGAGTTCGCCAACTTCAATCTTATTTAGACAGGGTCATAGTCAAAGTGGAAGTTCTCTCCTCCTTTCAGAGAAAGGTACCTCCTTCTTTGATGGCCTGTTCTTTCTACTGGGATCTCACTTGCAGAGGTCTTTCATTTAGGTCCTCTTTTTTTTCCCAGAGTGTCTTGGCTTTCCATGCCTAAAATACTCTCATGGGCTCTTCAGCCAGATCTGAATGCCTTAAGGGCTGATTCTGAGGCCAGAGTGCTGTTTAGGACATTCACCATTCTATGAGTCTGCTGTGTATCCCACTTCCCATGTTGGATCATTCTCTCCCTTTTTTATTCTATCAGTTAGTATTTGCAGACACTAGTCTTGTTTGTGTGATCCCTTTGACTCTTAGACCTATCGATATGATCAATTGTGAACTGAAATTGATCACTTGGACTAGTGAGATGGCATTGGTACATGCAACCTTGATGGGATTGTATTGGAATACCCTGGCACATTTCTAACTCCACCATTTGGGGAAAGTCTGATTGAGCATGTTCCAAATTGTACATCTCCTCCCTCTCTTATTCCCACTCTTATATTTAACAGGGATCACTTTTCAGTTAAATTTATGAGAAACAGTGACTTGATCAGCCCTTGTCCTGACTGTTGATGTACAATTTAATACTTTATCCCTTTTAGTATTTTTTTGTTCTAATTAATACTATTGGTTGAACTCTGTAATTAACACATGATTATTCTTGGGTGTTTAAATTTAGGAAGATAAACTATTATAAATTTTTTTTAAATGCCCGCAGCTGCGGCAGCTTAGGCCCATGTCACGAAGAGTCTCCAGGTGCGGCAGCCACTCGGGGCGAGGGAAGCGGCCCGCAGCTGCTGAGACGAGTGCGCGAGAGGCCAACCTCTTTGGCCGCAGGCAGCGAGCCTCGGGACTCCTTTGCAGCCACCTATTCCTGCGGCGTGAGGCCCGCGTGTCCCCTCAGCTCTGGGGCACTGCCACCGCTGCCTTGCTCCCTCTCCAGCCCACACAGCCGTGGCCTGGAGCACGCGCTGACGCAGGGGCCTATAAATGTATATATACTTAATTACAGGACACCTGGCTATTTAAAAGATATGTTAAGGGATTTAAAGGGAGACTTAGCCTCCAATGCAATAGTATTGGGAGACTTCAGTACTCCACTTTCAGCAATGGACAGATCAACTGAACAGAAAGTCAACAAGGAAACCGCAGATTTAATTGACACTATAGACCAAATGGACCTAAAAGATATCTACAGATCTTTTCATTCTACCGTTGCAGAATACACATTCTTCTCAGCAATTCATGGAACTTTCTCTAGGATGGACCATATACTAGGCCATAAAGCAAGTCTCAGCAAATTCAAAAAAATTAAAATCATACTATGCATCTTCTCAGACAATGGAATGAAGCTGGAAATCAGTAACTCTGGAATCTCTAGATATGCAAACACATGGAGACGGAACAAAATGCTCCTGAATGAACACTGGGTCAAAGAAGAAAGCAAAAGAGAAATGAAAAGCTTTCTGGAAGCAAATGAAGATATCAACACAACATATCAAAACTTATGGTATACAGCAAAAGCAATGGTAAGAGGAAAGGTTATAGCAATAGGTGCCTACATAAAGAAATGGGAAAGGCACCAAATAAATGAGCTATCAATGTATTTCAAGGATCTAGAAAAACTACAGCAAACAAACCCAAAACTAGTAGGAGAAGAGAAATAATTAAAATTAGAAAAAAAATCAACAAAATCAAATCAAAAAAAATACAAAAGATCAGCAAAACAAAGAACTGGTTTTTGAAAAAATAAACAAAATTGACACAAATTGGCCCAATTAATCAAAAAAGGAGAGAAGAAGACCCAAATCAATAAAATTAGAGATGAAAATAAAGCATTTGATAAAATAGAATACCCTTTCATGATGAAAACTCTAAGGAAATTGGGTATAGAAGGAACTTTCCTCAACACAATCAAGGCAATTAATGACAAATCCATGGCCAGCATCATACTGAATGGGGAAATGTTGGAAGCATTCTAGCTGAGATCTGGTACTAGACAGGGATGCCCACTCTCACCATTGCTATTCAACATAGTACTGGAAATTTTAGCCATAGCCATTAGTTAATAAGAAAGAAATCAAACGGATACAAATTGGGAAGGAAGAAGTCAAACTATCCCTCTTTGCAGATGATATGATTCTTTATTTAGGGGATCCAAAGAACTCCACTAAGAGACTATTGGAACTCATAGACGAGTTTGATAAAGTAGCAGGATATAAAATCTATAAACAAAATCAATAGCCTTTGTATACACAGACAATGCCATGGCTGAGAAAGAACTTCTAAGATCAATCCCATTCACAATAACTACAAAAAGAACCCAATACCTCGGAATAAACTTAACTAAAGATGTCAAAGATCTCTACGATGAGAATTACAAAATCTTACAGAAAGAAACCGAAGGAAATACAAAAAAGGAAAAATCTTCCAGGCTCATAGGTTAGAAGAAGCAATATCATCAATATGTTCATTCTTCCAAAAGCAACTTACAGATTCAAAAATCTGTAATATTTTAAAATTTTAATATTTAAAAATTTTAAAATGTGATACCAATCAAAATACCAAAGACATTATTCTCAGATCTAGAAAAAAATGATGCTGGAACTCATGGAAACACAGGAGACCTCAAATAGCTAAAGCAATCTTATACAACAAAAACAAAGCCAGAGGCATCACAATACCAGATTTCAAGACATACTACAAGGTAGTTATAATCAAAACAGACTGGTACTGGTACAAAAACAGATGTGTAGACCATTGGAACAGAATAGAAATGCCAGAAATCAATCCAAACATCTACGACCAACTTATATTTGATCAAGGAGCTAAAACCAATTTCTGGAGCAAGGACAGTCTATTCAACAATTGGTCCTGGGAAAACTGGGTTTCCATATGCAGATGTATGAAGGAAGATACCTATCTTACACCTTACACAAAATTCCACTCAACATGGATTAAAGATCTAAATGTATGACCCAGCACCATCAAATTATTAGAGAACATTGGAGAAACCCTGCAAGATATAGGCACATGCAAAGACTTCTTGGAAAAGACCCCAGAGGCACAGGCAATCAAAGCCAAAATTAACAACTGGGATTACAACAAATTAAGAAGTTTCTGTACTGCGAAAGAAACAGTCAGGAAAGTGAAGAGACAACCAACAGAATGGGAGAAAATATTTGCAAATAAAGGATTAATAACCAGAGTCTACAAAGAGATCAAGAAACTCCACAACAACAAAACAACGCACTTAAGAGATGGTCCAAGGACCTAAATAGACATTTTTCAAAAGGGGAAATCCAAACGGCCAACAGGCACATGAAAAAATGTTCAGGATCACTAACCTTTAGGGAGATGCAAATCAAAACCACAATGAGGTTTCACCTCACTCCAGTTAGAATGGCTTTCATATAGAAATCAATAAACAACAGATGCTGGCGAGGATGTGGGGAAAAAGGTACCCTAATCCACTGTTGGTGGGAATGCAAACTGGTAAAGCCACTGTAGAAGACAGTTTGGAGATACCTCAGAAATCTGAATATAGCCCTACCATATGACGCATCCATCCCACTTCTGGGAATTTACCCAAAAGAAATGAAATCAGCAAATAAAGGAGCTATCTGCACCTCTATGTTTATTGCAGCTCAATTCACAATAGCGAAGACATGGAATCATTCTAAATGCCCATCAACAGAAGACTGGGTAAAGAAATTATGGGATACGTACTCTATGGAATACTGCACAGCTGTTAAAAAAATGAAATCTGGTCATTTACCGCTAAATAGATGTATCTGGAAAAAATCATACTTAGTGAAATAAGCCAGTCCCACAGGGACAAATATCATATGGTTTTCCTGATCTGTGACAACTAACAGAACACATAAAGTAAACCTGTGCAAGTGAAACTGACACTATGAAAAACAATAACTTGATCAGCCCTTGTCCTGACTGTCAAGGCATAGCTTACTATTTTATTCTCTTTAGTATTTTCTTTTTCTACTTAATACCATTGATGAGCTCTTTAATTAACACAGGATTACTCTTGGGTGTTTAAATCCAATTTAAAATTGATCCCTTTTAAAAATAAGAGTGGGAATAAGCGGGGGAGGAGATGTACAGTTTGGCACACGCTCCCTCAGACTTACCCCTAAGGGTAAAGCTAAAAACTTGCCATGGGACTCCAAATCCCATTAAGTCAGCAGATACCAAACCATCTTACTAGTTAAAGTGATCAGTTTAAGTTCATAACTAATCATAAAGATAGGATTAAGTGTCAAAGGGATCACATAAATAAGACCAGTGTCTGCTAATAATAATTGGTAGAATTAAAATGGAGAGTATGATCCAACATGGGAAGTGGGACACACAGCAGACTCATGGAAAGAGAAATGCCCTCAACAGAACTCTGGCCTCAGAATCAGCCCTTAAGGCATTCAGATCTGGCTGAAGAGCCCATGAGAGCATTTCAGGCATGGAAAGCCAAGACACTGTGGCAAAAATGACCTACATGAAAGATCTCTGTGAATGAGATCCCAGTGGGAAGAACAGGCCATCAAAGAAGGAGGTACCTTTCTCTGAAGGGAGGAGAGAACTTCCATTTTGATTATTGCCTTGTATAAATAAGGTCAGAGTTTCTGAACTCAAGAGCCTTCCATAGCCTTGGCAGCTCATGACAAGAGCCTCAGGTGATTATTGACATCATTAATAAAAGTGTCAATTGTTAAATCAGCATCAAGAGTTACTGTGCACTTGCTCCCCATGTAGGACCTTTGTCCTTAATGTGTTGTACTATGAGAATTAACGGTGCAAACTGTTGAAATCTTTACTTAGTATAGAGTTGATCTTCTGTATATAAAGATAATTAAAAATGAATCTTAATGAAGAATAGGATGGGAGAGGGAGTAGGAGATGGAATGGTTTGTAGGTGGGAAGATGGTTATGGGGAGGAAGAACCGCTGTAATCCAAAAGTTGTACTTTTGAAATTTATATTTATTATATAAAAGTTTTCTATTAAAAATAAATGAATAAGCTATAAAAAACAAATAAAACCAAACAAAGTGGAAAAAATAAAAGATTGGGTGGACCACAATGACATGGTGAATTAAAAAAAGCTAATCCCATGAGGCCAGTACTGTGGCATAGTGGGGTTAAGCTGTCGCCTGCAGTGCCTGCATCACATATGGGTGTTGGTTCGAGTCCCGGATGCTTCACTTTTGATCTAGCTCTCTGCTATGGCCTGAGAAAGCAGAAGATGGCCCAAGTCCTTGGGTCCCTGCCCCATGTAGGAGACCTGGAAGAAGCTCCTGACTCCAGGCTTCAGATCAGCCTAGTTCCAGCCGTTGGGGCCACATGGGGAATGAACCAGCAGAGAGAAGATCTCTCTCTCTCTCTCTCTCTTTCTCTCTCTCCCCCTCCTTCTCTGTGTAACTCTGCCTCTCAAACAAATAAATAACTTTAAAAAAAAAACAATCCCAAATGATAAGAGTAGGGGTCATTGTTGTGGCATAGCAGGTAAAGGCTACCTTCTACAGTGCCGGCATCTCATTTGGGCGCTGCTTCATGTGCTGTCTGCTCCACTTCTGATCCAGCTCCCTGTTAATGGCCTGGGAAGAGCTGTGGAAGATGAATCAAGTGCTTGAGTCCCTATCAATCACTTGGAAGACCCAGAAGAAACTCCTTGCTTCAGCCTGGCCCAGCCCTGGCTGTTGTGGCCATTTGGGAGTGAATCAGTGGTTAGAAGATGTCTCTCTCCCTGTCTCTCTCTCTTGCTCTCGCTCTCTCTCTCCCTTTCAAATTAATAAATAAAATCTTTAAAAGAAAAGAAGTAAAGTCTAATGGGTGAAAAAATTGAGGAAAGGGGAATTTGCTCAACCTTATACAAGGTGTCTAAGAAAAAATTAAAATAATACTCATTGTTGAAAGAATGAATGCATTCTCCCTAGAATCAAGACCAAAGATGAATGCTCTTTCTGCTTTGATTTGACATTATACGGTAGGTTCTGGGAAATGCAACTAGACAAGAAAAAGAATGTAAAGGTACCCAGATTGGAAAAGAAGAAGTAAAACTATCATTATTTGTAGATGGTAAGATTTTTTTAAAGATTTATTTATTTATTTGAAAGTCAAAGTTAAGAGAGAGAGGGAAAGAGAGACAAAGGGATGTATCATCTGCTGGTTTACTCCCTAGACAGCTGCAACGGCCAGAACTGGGCCAGGCCATTTGGATTTCCTCTTTGGAAAAATGCCTTTTTAAATCCTTTGCTCATTTCTTAACTGAGTCGCTTGTTTTGTTGTTGTTGAGTTTCTTGATCTCTTTATATATTTTTGTTATTAGTTCTTTATCAGTTGCATGGTTTGCAAATAATTTCCCATTTGGTCTGTTGCCTGTTCATCTTGCAGTACAGAAGATTCTCTATTTGATGTAATACTATTTGTCAATTTTGACAGTCACTTTGGAAAACAATTTGGCAGTTTCCTACATAACTGAATATACTTGTTTTTTTTGGGGAAAACCAGCTCTTTTTTAAAAGATTAATTTATTTGAAAAGCAGAGTTACAGACGGAGAGGGAGAGGGAGAGGGAGAGGGGGAGAGAGAGAGAGAGAGAGAGAGAGAGAGAGAGATCTTCCATCCACTGGTTTACTCCCCAAATGGCTACAATGGCTGGGGCTTGGTCAACCCAAAGCCTGGGTCTGGGAGCTTCATCCAGGTCTCCCACACAGGTGCAGGAGCCCTAGTGCTTGGGCCATCTTCTGCTGCTTCCCCAGGTGCATTAGCCTGAGCTGGACTGGAAGTGGAACAGCCAGGACTCTAACCCATCCCATATGGGATGCTGGCAATGCAGGCAGAGGCTTAGCTTTCCATGTCACAGCTCAGGCCCCTGAATATACTCTTACAATATAACCCAACAATCATACTCCTTGGAATTTACCCCAGGTCAGTTAAAAACTTATTTCTACATAAAAACCTACATACAGATGTTTATAGCAGCTTTATTCATAACGGCCAATCTTGGAAGCAACTAAGGCATTTTTCAACAGGTGAATAGATAAATAAATTGTAATATAGCCTGATAGTGAAATATTTTAGCAGTAAAAATGAACTATCAAGCCATGTAAATACAAGAAACTTAAATAGAGAGTACTGACTAAAATTAACCAATCTGAAAGCCAAAATACTGTATGATTAAAATTATATGATATTCTGGAAAAGACAAAACTGGAGGCAGTGAAAAGACCAATTGCTTACAGTGGTTAAGAGAGAGGGAGGGATAAAGAGTGGAACATTTTGGGGCAGGTGCTGTGGCGTAGCGGGTTAAAACCACCACCTGCAGTGCCGGCATCCCATATTGGCGCTGGTTCGAGTCCCAGCTGCTCCACTTCCAATCCAGCTCTCTGTTGTGGCCTGGGAAAGCAGTAGAAGATGGCCCAAGTCCTTGGGCCCCTGCACCTGCACGGGGGACCCAGAGGAAGCTCCTGGCTCTTGGCTTCGGATTGGCGCAGCTCTGGCCTTTACGGCCAGGTGGGGAGTAAACCAGCAGACGGAAGACCTCTCTCTCTTTCCCTCTGTCTCTCCCTCTCTCTCTCTCTGCCTCTCCTTTTCTCTCTGTGTAACTCTGAGTTTCAAATAAATAAATAAATATTTTAAAAAAAGAGTGAACATTTTTAGGGCAGTGAAACTAGTCAGTATTGTGTTATAATGACAGGTCCATGCCATTATACATTTGTTCAAACTCATAGAATGTACAATGTGTCATTATACATTTGTCCAAACTCATAGAATGTACAATGTGGAATATACACTGTACAATGTAATGTAAATTGTGGGCTTTGGGTAGTAATGATGTTTCAATTTAGGCTAATTATAACAAATATATCACTCTGGTTTGGGATGCTGGCAGTGGAGGAGTATGGGAGTGGTGAGGTGTGGAGGACAGGGTATATATGAGAATTCTGTACTTTCAGCTTAATTTTGCTATGAACCTGAAAGTGCTGTAACACATAGTTTCTTGGTTAAAAACATCACTTCTGAGCTTCAAACACTGCAGGGCATGGTCAGGGCACAAGAATGCAATATACAACTTTAATAACAATACAAAAAAGGAGGAGGATACCTTTTACAGATGTTCCAAAGGTTTGGCTTGCTTGTGAATTCTGACTAGCCAGCAGAGCCCTAGGATAAAGAGATACATTGTAGTTTACTAAGAATAAACTGACAGTAACAATTTAAAAAGTCATTGGGATTAGAATGTTCATGCACACACTCATACCAAATATGGCCAATTTGTGCTGGAAAGGAGATTAATTGAGGATACTGATATTATGATATTAATTTGTAATGGGATATGTTTCAATTTTTAAAGATGGGGAGAGATGTGAAATTTGGAATTTTAATTTTCATGAACACATATGTGACAGAAAAAACCATGGAACTTGGGGCTCTGAGAAATAAACTAAATGGAGCTACTGTATTTTTTAAATTGAATTTCCTAAACAAACTAAAGTCAGAACATTTAGCCATGCAGAAACAGGGTATTTTCTCTTTTTTTAAAATCATAAAACAGACCTCACATGGCTTCCAGCCACTTGGAAGGTCTGACTTTTTAAAGAACACTGTTTGCACGTAGGAGAAGCTGCTTTATCAGAAATAAATAGATTCATCACCTCTCTCACCTTGAAACTCTCAAATTTTCAACAAAAGATGGGGGTCATGCTCATAATAAACACCAGCAAAATCCTAAAGAAGACGACACTCAAAACTACCCATGGAAACAGACCAAAATCAAATTAAATTCAGGTCAGCATTGTGGGGCAGCTGGTTAAGATACTGCCTGGGATGTCAGCATCCCATATGAAT
Organism: Oryctolagus cuniculus; assembly: GCF_964237555.1. Lineage (NCBI taxonomy): Eukaryota > Metazoa > Chordata > Mammalia > Lagomorpha > Leporidae > Oryctolagus > Oryctolagus cuniculus. The sequence goes on along the minus strand of NC_091453.1, from coordinate 53,638,719 downwards.
GGTAGTTCAAGTCCTGGCTGCTCCACTTTCTATCCAGCTCCCTGCTGATGCACCTGGGAAAGCAGCAGAAGATGGCTCAAGTGCTTGGGTCCCTGCCACCCATGTGGGAGAACTGGATGGTGTTCTAGGCTTCTGGCTTTGGTCTGGCCCATCCCTGGCTGTTGCAGCCATTTGGGGAGTGAAACAGCAGATGGAAGATTCTCTCTCTCTCTCCCCTTTTCTTCCTCCTCCCCGTAACTTTGCCTTTTAAAGCAATAAATAAATCTTTAAAAAAAATCAAGGCCGGCGCCGCGGCTCACTAGGCTAATCCTCCGCCTAGCAGCGCCGGCACACCGGGTTCTAGTCCCGGTCGGGGCGCCGGATTCTGTCCCGGTTGCCCCTCTTCCAGGCCAGCTCTCTGCTGTGGCCCGGGAGTGCAGTGGAGGATGGCCCAGGTGCTTGGGCCCTGCACCCCATGGGAGACTAGGAAAAGCACCTGGCTCCTGGCTCCTGCCATCGGATCAGCGCGGTGCGCCGGCCGCAGCGCGCCGGCCGCGGCGGCCATTGGAGGGTGAACCAAGGGCAAAGGAAGACCTTTCTCTCTGTCTCTCTCTCTCTCTCACTGTCCACTCTGCCTTTCAAAAATAAATAAATAAATAAATAAATAAATAAATAAATCAAAACAAAACAAAACAAAACAAAAAACCCACAATGCAGCAACAGAATATCACAATCAGTCTTTGGTGATGGAATTATCATTAGTGACTTAATTGCCCTCCTATATTCCTTTCCATCTGATACCTAGAGTAACATTTCAAGCTCAGAAAAAGTACAGAAAAATCTTACTCTACTTTACTGTCTTTCTCCTCCCCGGATGTCCCCCAACCCAAGTAAGCTTAAACTCATGCACATATAAATTGAGGGGCCTGTACTTATGTTGCCACTTGTGACCTTCACATTATCATCAGTGTCACTGTCACTGTCACTGCCTTCATCTTCTTTCTTTCTTTTTTTTTTTTGGAGTATACACAAACTTTTTTATTTCTACTAATAAACACAAAAAACTATTCACTTAAGAATATCCAATGTAATAGAACATAGAGCTGAACTTTCACAAACTAAACGTTGGGCTAATAATTTTCTGTAACTGTATGATATATTTCATTTAACCTTTCATATGAAACTTAAAAATATACATAAATTCAACTTCTAAGATTCTTTGTAATAAATAACAAAGATATTGAAACCACATTTGATATTACACTTATTTTTGTCAAAAAAGTTACTATAAAAACAGCTAGAAATTTGAGAAGAAAGTAAAAAAAGGTATAAAATAACTAAAAATGTTCTTCCACTTCAAAAACTGACACCAGAGGAGAAAAGACTTTCTGCATCCATAAGTGACTTCCTCTTTGTGTGTCACAGAAAGAGTTCAACATGCTTTACAAAACCCATTACATTTTAAGATCATTTCCAATATCTGCTATAATAAATCAGGAAATCCATTTATTCAAGGTTACTTATGGAGAATTAATCACAGAAAATCTTAAATCCTTTTTCAAAATTATAGTACTTTACTGTATTTGGCATTCTTATACATAATGATGTGAATTCAAAGACTGAAACTATTTGGTATATAATTAAACATCACAGACAGGCATAAAAGAATTTAACATGTACAATTCTTTGTAACAAATATTTCAGAAACAAATCAGAATATTAGCACAATGTGATCTCCTTTGGCATTCTCTTCTGCTTAAGCAGCATTATGTAACATACAGAGTTGTTCCAAAACACTTGTACATACTTGATACAGCCTCAAAACATGTAATTGAAAAATCAGAGAAAGTGAGACCAAGAAAACTATAAGCACTACACACTCTGATTTAAAAAGTAAGTTTAAATACGACAAAAACAAAAAAACAGGTCAGCTATACAACATTTACAGACTTTTTAAGAGAGTATAACCATTTTGTCAAAATTCAGTCATCAACATACAACCTTATTTCCCATCTAATGTTAATGAGAATGTATTTTATATTAAATGGGACATTGAGGCAATGTGCCAAAAATTAAAGTACAACCTTAAAGTTTAAATTTCACACTCCAAATATCAAAAAAGCAATTAATTCCTAAAATCATGAAAACATGATAAATTAACTACACAGGAGAAAAAAAGGATATTAAGTCATTTCATTCTTTCTTAATATCATATTGTAAAAATAGATGTACTTTTAAATTCAGCCCAGAGATAACATACTTCATAAGGTCATTATTCATTTAAAATAGTGTAAATGTTTACAAAGAACATTTAACTTAAATTTCAGTTGTTTATAAAATGGTACTTGCAAGACTGACCTACATAAGGAAATAAGTGTCATCAAAAGAGATGGTAAACTATAAATATAAAATAGATCACAACATTAAAACCTCAGAGTGCTCTATAGGAAAAATCAATAAAGAATCTTTCTGGCAGAAAAGTATTTTTGCATTACAAATCTGAAGTACACATTTACATATAAATTCAACAAGGAATACATTTAAGCCTTGCATTGCCACATAATTAGAAATTTTGTTATGACAATAAAAATGATGTACATTTTGAATATGTGTATACCAAAACCAAAAAGTTAATGTTTGTTTTTTTCCTTTACTGGCAACTTTGGATGCATTCTTAGGTTTCAGTTCCCAGAGAGCATTTTTTTTACAAATCTCGAAGCTGCACCCCTGTCCAGTTTGCCAGCCTTTTTCTTGTCTGCTATTTCCTTGACTCTGTTCATGTACACTCTGATTCTTTCCAATTCCTGTTTTACGGGATGTTCCTTAGGATTAACTCCTTGAGTTGCCAAATAAACCCAAAACATTGAATTTAATGTGTACGCAGAAACTAAATCCACTTTTGCTTGTTCAAGTGGGTCTAACTTTTGTAACAACTCATTTCTGGAAACAGACATCATGGTCTTCAGCATCTCATCCACAGTGCTGATGGAGTTCTCAAATGCAGACAAATACTCATGAATTTCTACTGGATAGTCTTCATTAATTTCTTCACCTGCCATTATGACCAGCTCAAAGCCTCCGACTCCTCGCCTCCTGGAGAGCTGTTGCGCGATCCATCTTCTTTCTTGATGGGTACCTATAAAGTGATTAACATATGGGAAAGTCAAAATGGAAACAGGGTACTATATTGAACTTCTGGTAATCAAAGAAGGAAGATTTAGGTCTTTTTTGAAGATACGCTTTATTTTTGTTTTTTGACAGGCAGAGTTAGAGAGAGAGAGACAGAGAGAAAGGTGAATACAATGTTCTAATGATGGCAGGTTCCACAATTTAACAATACCAGATAACCTGGGGGGATTCAGTAGTTGGTTTTAGAATATTTTAGTAGTTTTATTTGATGACTATAACCTTTCATTCCCTTCTATTACTTACTGCTGATATTATTTCCTTTCTTTCAAACTCTCAAAAAATATTATATCCATCAAAGTGTCATCCAGTCAAACTCTTTAGTGCTATCATTTCAGGGTACGTATACTGAAGCTACTTGAGAAATTGTTATTTACACAGTTGACCCTATATAATTGTAATCCCCAAATCAATACTTGCAATTCCTCCTCAGTTATTTGCAGACACTCCCAGAGTGATGAAAAATTTGATGATTCACCTGATATACACATTCCCAGCTGGGGCTGAACAAACTGATATTTTGTCTCCTTGTTTCAATTCTTAAACTGTAAACTAGCATTACTTGCACTGTCTTTCTTTTTTTTTTTCTTTTTTTTTTATCTTTTATTTAATGAATATAAATTTCCAAAGTATGACTCATGTGTTACAATGGCTTCCCCCCCCATACCGTCCCTCCCACCCACAACCCTCCCCTTTCCCACTCCCTCTCCCCTTCCATTCACATCAAGATTCATTTTCGATTATCTTAATATACAGAAGATCAGCTTAGTATACCTTAAGTAAGTATTTCAACAGTTTGCTCCCACACAGAAACATAAAGTGAAAAATAATAGATGATTTTTTTTAAATGATGATGAAATCAGATCTGACCTATTGTCATGTTTAATCCCAGTGAGAGTCAAGTTGGGAATTGATAATTTCTTTCTTTTTTTTTTTTTTTTTTTTTTTACAGAAGATCAGTTTAGTGTACATTAAGTAAAGATTTCAGTCGTTTGCACCCCCATAGAAACACAAAGTGAAATATACTGTTTGAGTACTCGTTATAGCATTAAGCCTCAGTGTACAGCACGTTAAGGACAGAGATCCTACATGAGGAGTAAGTGCACAGTGACTCCTGTTGTTGACTTTACCAATTGACACTCCTGTTTATGGCATCAGTAATCTCCCTATGCACCAGTCATGAGTTTCCAAGGCTATGGAAGCCCCTTGAGTTCTCCGACTCTTATCTTGTTTAGACACGGTCATAGTCAAAGTGGAGGTTCTCTCCTCCCTTCAGAGAAAGGCACCTCCCTCTTTGAAGACCTGTTCTTTCCACTGGGATCTCACTCACAGAGATCTTTTTGCCAGAGTGTCTTGGCTTTCCATGCCTGAAATACTCTCATGGGCTTTTCAGCCAGATCCGAGTGCCTTTAGGGCTGATTCTGAGGCCAGAGACTTGCACTGTCTTTCAATGTAACATTTTCCACATTTCAGTCAGTGATTTTTACCATTTAAAATGGCTCCCAAACATAGTGTGCCTGTGCTGTCTAGAGTGTCTAAGCACAGGAAAGCTGTGAGGTCCATTATGGAGAAACTATATGGATTAGATAAGCTTTTCTGAGGCCTGAGTTAGAGGGCTTTTGGTCATATGGTCAGTGATAGTGAAGCAACAATATATTTAAACAAGGTAGATTTAGACTGAAACACATACAAAACAATGTAATGTGTTGATTGGTTGACAAAAAAGTGACCATACTAAGAACCTAGCCCTGTATTTCCCTTGGGGCTAAAGGTTTAGTGTTGGCTAATTTGATGTAACAGGGGTTTTAGTGATGTTCTGTGATGCTGTTCTGAAACGTTATTCTTCCAAGCCCTATCCTTTGCATAATTTTAGTTATGAGTTTAGTAAGTTAGTGAGTTTCATAAGTAGTAAGCATGCTTAGCATATTTTGATGTGTTAAGCTGTGTGAGAACAAGAAGGTAGAATAGAAAGCACCTCTCTTGTATGCCTCAATAGCAGCAATAATTTAACAACCATCCACAGACAAAAGTGCCTTTCTGGGAGATTTGGGATTGAGGTAGGAGATTGTAAAACCCCGTGGAGCCCAAGACTAAGGAGAGGAAGTTGTGAGCACACAAGCCTATGTCCAGGTGGCAGGCTTGCTGAAAATGGTCCTGGCTACCACCCTGTGCCTAATGAATTCAGTTACCATCACATTTGGACCCAGGCCTGTCAGCAGCTACGTCTGCCAAGAGACACAGGAGGAATCATGTCCATCTAAGCCTTTGGTAGCTGGCCTGCAGACCTCACTTCCAGATGTGGGCCCTAAAGGGGCCTGTCACCTGACTCCAGTTCCTCCCTGTTGTAGCCTAGAGCTGTCTTGCCTGCACAAGAATATGATAGAAAACATGTCTACCCCTGCTACTAAAATCAGGTCTGCTGAACTCCAACCTACAGCAGCCACTAAGAACCTAGGGGCCTGCATTACGGCACAGTGGGTTAAGCTGCTGCCTGCGCTGCCTGCGATGCCGGCATCCCATATGACCACCAGTTCAAGTGCCAGCTGCTCAAATTCTGATCCTGATACCTCCTAATGTGCATAGGGAAGCAGTGGAAGGTGGTCCAAGTGCTTGGGTCTCTTCCACCCACATGGAAGACTGAGGGAGTTCCAGGCTCCTGGCCATTGCAGCCATTGTGGGGAATGAACCAGTGGATGGAAGATCTCTTTTTCTCTCTCTATAACTCTGTCTTTCAAAAAATATAAATAAATCTTTTTTTCTAAAAAAAAACTGATTAAAGATGAAAATGACTTTGCAGATACGACACCAAGAGCACAGGTGAGAAAAGCAAAAATAAGTACATGGTACTACATCAAATTAAAAATTTTTTGCACAATAAAGGAAATAGCCAACAAATGAATAGGTAACCTCTGGAATGGGAGAAAATATTTGCAAATCATATATGCAATAGGTGATTAATACCTAAGTTATATAAGGAATTGCAACTCAACAGCAAAAACTCAAATAGCCTTATTAAAAATGGGCCAAGGACCTGAACAGTTTTTTCAAGGAAAATATATACAAATGGCAAAAAGGCATGCAAAGATGTTCAACATCACTAACCATAAAAGAAATACAGGGACCGGCTTTGTGGCATAGCAGGTAAAGCCGTCGCCTGCAGTGCCGGCATCCCGTATGGGCACAGGTTCACATCCTGGCTGCTCCACTTCCAATCCAGCTCTCTGTTATGGCCTGGGAAAGCAGTGGAAGATGGACCAAGTCCTTGGGCCCCTGAAGTCATGTGGGAGACCTGAAAGAAGCTCCAGGCTCCTGGCTTTGGGTCGGCCCAGCTCTGGTTGTTGCGGCCATTTGGGGAGTGAACCAGCTGATGGATGACTTTTCTCTCTGTCTCTGCCTCTCTCTGTCTGTAACTCTACCTCCCTGACCCTTTGGAACCAGTGGATTGAGGACCCCTTTCTCTCTCTTTCGTTGTCTCTCCCTCTGCCTCTCTGTAACTCTGCCTTTCAAATAAATGAATATATCTTTAAAAAAAAAAAAAAGAAATGCAAAGCAAAACGACAATGACATGCCATCTCACACCTGTTAGGTTGGCTATAATTAAAAAATCAAAAGATAAGAAGTATTAGTGAGCATGTAGAGAAAAGGGGATCTTTTTACACTGTTGGATCAAATGTAAATTGATAAAACAATTATGGAAAAACAATTATGGAGTTGCCTCAAAAACTTTAAGAGAACTCTCATAGGATCCAGTAACCCCACTTCTGGGTATACAAAGGGGCTTCAAGAAGTTCATGGAAAATTCACACTATCTTGTAATTACATTTCTGTATGAATATAAAAAATTAAACAATTTTAATTTTTTTTACAGAGCGAGAAAGAATGAATGAGAAAGAGTAAGCGAGCACTCCCTTCTGTTGGTTCATCCCTTCAAAAATATCTGTAACAGCCTGGCCCAAGGCTGGGGGCTAGAGCCAAGAGCCAGAAACTCAATACAGGTCTCCCATATGGATGTAATAACAATTACTTGAGCCATCTTCCCTGTCTTCCAAGATCTGCATTAGCAGGAAGCTGTAGTCAAGGACCAGAGGTGGGTATGGAACCTGGACACTGCAATAAGGGACAAGGTGTCTTAACCACTATGCCAAATGCCCACCCTCTATCAACTTTTTGAAGCCCCTTCATATATCCAAAAGTAATGATATTAACATCTCCATGAGATATCTACACCTCTATGTCCACTGCAGGATTATTCACAAGAGTCAAGAAATAACCTAAATGTCCAATGATGGATGGATAAAAAATGTGGTATGTATATATACAATGGAGTAGTGCCATTTGTTAATACATAGATGAATTCAGAAGACATAATGGTTAGTAAAATAATCCAGACACAGAAAGACCAAATATGTACGATCTCATCATGTATAAGTGGATCTAAAAAGTCAAACTCGCAAAACCAGTGTAGAAGGTTGGTTACCAGGGGCTGGAGAGTGGGGTGAGGAGAAGGATATGTTGGTCAAAGGGTGCAAACTTTCAGTTGTAAGATGAATAAGTTCTAGGGATGTAATGTACACCATAACGACTACAGTTAATGATAATACTCTCTGGTGTGCTTGGAAGTTGCTAAGAGAGTAGATCTTAAGTGTTCTCACTATGAAAATATGATAGCCATGAGAGACAATATATGTGTTAACTCATTATGGTAAGCATTTCATAATGTGTATCTAATCATTATTGTATGTATCTAATCATCATCTATGTCAACCATACCTCAGTAAAGCTATGTAATCAATACAGTATAACAAAACATTACATTTTTACCCTATACATTTGTATAATTACTATGTATCAATTAAAAATAAAGTTAAAATATACATAGATTAATGGAAGAGAAGAACAAGCTGTACATGGTCCCTTTGTTATTTCCCATGCTCTTCAGTTTCTCACATTTCATTTTCATTCCCTTCATCCCACTTAAATTCTGCAAGTCTTTATCCTCAGGATTGTTGACCCTAGTCTCTTGAAGAACATCTTCCTGGTGAAGAAATGATTCTTCATGGCTAGAAAAAATGACATAATAATAAACATTCTGGAAGAGCTTTTTGTTCCAATGCCCAACTGCAGTATGAAACAGAAACTGGAGTGGTAATCTATCTTGTAAAGTGCAACCCAGGGAATATAGCCAAGTGAATAAACAGTTAAGATTGAATTTTATGTAGGTATTCCATGTGCGTGCTAGGGACTCAAGTACTTGAGCCCACCAAAGTACATATTATCAAGAAGCTGAATCAAAAATGTAATGTAAATGAGCAAAATTGACATTTTGAGATTTGATTATTGTTTATAGCCCTTGTCTAACCTCTTAAGGCAAAGTGGTTTTTTCTGCCTACTTGTTGAATTCTTTATTTAGTGGAGGGTTAGGCTTATGATTATAAAGTAAATTGAAAATTAAAAAGGAAAAGAAAAGGCAGAGGAGCTGGGATACGAATCAGGCTCTCCCATATGGGATATGGGAGTCCCATGCATTGGCTTAACCACTGTGCCAACCATCACCCCTTGACTTAAAAATATTATTTATTTATTTGAGAGGCAGAGAGACAGGACAGACAGACAGACAGACAGACAGACACACACACACACACACACAGGTCTCCAGTCCACTGATTCACCCCTTAATGTCCATAATGGCCTCCTGGCAGGGCTGAAGGCAGGACCTAGGAACTCAAATGCAGGTTTTTTCTTCCCTTTTGATTTCTTTTTTACTACTTTGTTTTGGCTAATGATAGCAATTTTTTTAAAAAACAAAAGATTCAGTTTGGTATTTTCACCCAGTTTATTCCTCCTTTTAGTTCAAGCTACACCTACTAACATAATTTTGATTTCTACCATTTGAAATAAGAACAGGTTTATCAGTAATAACAGGTGCTTTCTTTTTAACCACTTGTTTTGGTTAATGACAACGTTTTAAACAAAAGCTTCAGTTTGGGATTTCCACCCAGTTTGTTCTTTGTTCTTGCTTTTAGTTCAAGCTACACCTACTAACATAATTTTGATTTCCATCATTTGGAATAACAGGCTTATCAGTGGTAACAAGTTGCTTAAACTATGTTAAAATGCTGCTGCTGAACCACCCACAGTAGAAAACACACACTTTTCTGGGAAATTTAAGCTGCACTTCTGCGAGACAATGGTGGCACTTAGAATATTTATTACTTTCTGCTCTCATTATTACATAAATAAGCTCTGTAGGAAATATAAATCTTAACTATTGTTTTCTCCCAGAGTTCCTCTGGGAATTCAGTCTATCAGCTCTCTAAGGCAGGATACATCATTTTTCAGAATTATTAGCAACAGTGGTCCATTTAGACTCAGGAGGATCCCAAGCTGAGAGCTGAGCATACAATGGAATTTGGCACTCATCATCCCTCCATGGCAAGGACTGCAGAAAAACCTGAGAAATCAAGATCCCAAAGATACCTTTTCAGGGATTTATTTTCCAGTGGCACTCTTTTTTTGAGACAGAGCAAATGATCAATTTCAATCAGTGGATGTGACTAAAGGTTCCTTTCTGTTGGAAAAGTCAGTGTGATAAATTTATAGCTACTGCTCCAGAATGTCCCATAGACGGGTATATATTATGTAGTGTTCATCAAAGTACATAACAAGATAGTCCATAATCTAGTTCATTTTGATTGGATATAGATGTCACCACAAAGAGGGCAATTGTTAATGTGAACAAAAGATTTCATAACTTACCTCAGTAATGGCTTGTCTTCAGGCTTATGGGTGTCATCATCTGTACATAGGGGGAAAAAAGCTAAAGTGAAATCTCAAACCAAAGTGGGTAGGGTAAGGAAAGGAAGAGGCTGGAGCACCCACTGAACTTAAAATGTTAGTGGAAGAAGAACCCTAAGAAAGCTAGTGGCAGAGGAGCCTTTCCTTGTCAGCAGATCCTGTTATCTCTCTTTCTACCCCCAAAGGATTTAGGTTCACTAACACTGACCCTAATAGGCACTGATTCTAAATGTAACCAAAATTTTGTTAAACTATCAGTAAGTTAGAGGAGAGACAGTAGCATTCACCAAATTTGGAATAAAAATTTGCAGTACTGGCCCCTTTAAATTAATGAGAACAAAGAAGGAAAGAATTGAAATTATTGAATATTTTTTCTACTTCAGCATTCTCTAAAAGTCATGAATTGCTAAAATGTGCTAAGAATCTGAATTTATTTTCTCCCAAAGCATTTAAAAAGCATTATTTTTAAACATCCAGGTTCAAAATCATAGTGAGTTTAATGAAAATAAAATGTGTGCATTTAATGTTAGAGGTCAAAGTGCTTTGAAGATACACCTACACTTATTATTGCATGTTTTAGGAGGCAAAGAAACAGGAGAACGGGGGTATGCATTGTGCAAAAGGTTATGCTACTTTCCTATAGAAGGAAAAATAACCCAAAGTGTATGCTAAATGCCTCCATATACATGGCTTGTTTGTCAGAAAGATCCTTAAATTTGTGCAGTACAATATCAGATGGCTTACACAGGAGGTGAAAAATAGTATCAATTGATACTGGAAGGGCTGGTGCTGTGGTGTAGTGGGTAAAGCTGCCGCCTGCAGTACTGGCATCCCATATAGGCGCCAGTTTGAGTCTTGGCTGTTCCACTTCCAATCCAGCTCTCTGTTATAGGCCTGGAAAGCAGTAGGAGATGGCCCAAGTCTTTGGGCCCCTGCACCCACATGGGAGATCTGGAAGAAGCTCCTGGCTCCTGGCTTTGGATCAGCACAGCTCTGGAGGCTGCAGCCATTTGGGGAGTGAACCAGCAGATGGAAGACCTTTCTCTCTCTGCCCCCCCCCACTCCGTGTGTGTGTGTGTGTGTGTGTGTGTGTGTAACTCTTTCAAATAAGTAAACAAATCTTTAAAAAAATTCATACTGGAAAATTCCAATTTATTCTAACCTCCCCTCCCTTTGCAAAGTGAATTCACCTAAATACCAGAGGAGAAACTTTAGCTCTTAGGCATGGAATCCATCCCTTAGTCACTTCAACTTTCACCTCCAGAGGGAAGTGTCCCCACCCACAGCCCCAGAGCTGTTACTATAGAATCCTCATTTGTCTCAAGGCTTAGAAAACTGCATTGTTAATTATTCTGACTGCTTTCAGTTAAAGGGGACCCTTCTTGTAGTTGAGTAGTTTTGGTGACACGAGGGAATCTAGCCTAGTAGAAAGAAAAATGAGTTACAAGTCAGAAGGGAGGTAGCATAACAAGCAAAAACTCTGAGGAGGCAGGGAGAAGTTTCCCCTTTGCATCAAGGACGTTTGAGAGAGAGGCAATCTGAAATCTCTCTGAACCCATGAGCAGGGGAGGTCCCCTCCTCCCTCAGTGTAAAGACAAGAAAGTAGGTCCTTACCACTGTGAGGCCCACGTTTTTCATCTTCCAACTCCAGGTGGCCTGGCACACTGCCCTCTGCTTCAGTCAAATCTGCTTCCTTCTCTTTAGTAGACATAGCTCCAGAACTAGGCCTCTGTATTTGGAGATGGAATAGGGATAAGCCTAATGAAGCAACTGGCCATTGACAGTAACTGCTCTAACAGCCACAACAACTAGCCTGGATGGAGGGAAGTAAGCAAGCATTCAAGAGAAGGATGCTGTGGTCTAGGATTGGGCAAAGATGAATGAGAGCAGGGATGTGGACAAGTTGAGGAGGAGAAGGTAGAGGGAAGGGACTTACAAATCAATAAATTAGGCAGTTTGAGCTCTCAGTTTTCTCATGAGATGCCCGCCTGGTCGATCAGGTGTACTTCTTTTCACTAAACTTTTTTTCAACATTCACTTGCCCTTCTGTGTCCGTGCCTTCACACTTGTTCATGACATCAGACAATGAACTCTTATGGCTGAGAACAACTACCCATTCCTGTTTCATTTTGGATGTCCCACTGAGATTGTCAGAAGGGCGAGTGAAGATAGACTATTTCTATTTCTTTTTCTGGAGATTGTTGTTCTCTGCCATGGTCACTAAAAACACCTGGATGCTGCCAGCCAGTAAATTAGGCAGTTTGGCAGTCTGGCCCCAAAAGGCAAAGTAGTGGAGACTTAGGCTAGAGCATCAAACTTTCATCACAGCCCTTTCCCCCCAGTCTTCCCCCCCCCCAAAATTGTATAGATGTGATGGAGAAATGGAGGCAGGAATCATGCCTTATGCTAAAAGGGAGGAGGAGCAGAGGACGAAAATAGTATATAAAGCTTTTAGGACTGGCAGACCTAGAACATAATGGCGCCTTTGGTCTCCACTAGGATGGACAAGCTAATAAAACATCACAGAAATACAAAATACTTGGCAGAGAAGGTAGCTAGCCCCATCTCTTCCCTTCATTAACCTATAGGGGGTAGCGGCACACTGACTGAGTCAGGTACCGGATTTACTTACTTTAGAAAATTGCTTAATCTTGATGCCTGACCGTTGTTCCCCGCTGACTGCTCCAACCGTTACAGAAACCGTTAAGCGTTACTTGATTTCCCAGCAGTACTTGCGAAACTCGCGTTACAGTTCTTGGATTGTGTAATAGTCCAATTAAGAAGCGCCAGAGACCGCTGAAAGAAACCATGCGCAAAAAAACTTAACCCCATTGGCCACGCCCTGATAATGCACAGACGTAACCATTGGCAACCCCAGCCGACATACATAGGTCTCCGCCTAGTCTTGTTTTGGAACTCGATGTCATGCTTAATGTGCTAGTGCTTGCTGGCACGTCTTTTCTAAAGCCCGCACTGAAGTCATGAATGCGCAGCGACTCTAACAGATCCGCCCCTCATCTGCGTCCTCCCTCCCTTTGACGCCATTTCCTGATGACAGCTACTTCCGTCCTGATTACCTTCTCAGTTCTTGTTGACGCAGCAACACTACCCACTGCCCTTTTCTCCAATGATCAGAAAGTCACCATCGGTTCTATTTTGTTTCCATTCAGTACCGTGTACGTGAACCACCATAATGAAGCCTGCTGTTCCCTCTCTTCACACGACACCAGCTCCTTTTTAGCTTTTGTCCAGGAAAAACGCCTTTTCCTCTCATGATAACGCCCAGGCCTATATACTTCTTTGGGAAAGTCTGATACATGAGAATTGGCCACAGAGGGTAGAAAGGGGCCATGAGATCAAAGAAAGAGGCAAAGAAATCTTGGCTGAGGCATGGTCTTGGGGGATGGCTGGAACCACTTGTCAGGAGAAAAATGGTTTTATAGAATAAGATGGGCTGTGGCTAAGTGGAATGCACCAGGACTTTCCCACGAAATAGTAACATTCATAAGAGGTGTTCCAGTCATCAGTTAAGAGGGGTAGATTAATTTAACAACTTTGTTCATTTGGTATGATTTCTGGTAACTGTCATTCCGGGTTGTCTAAAGGACAAGGTGACGCTTATGACTAAGATAGCTGTGATCATGTCAAGGTGGATCCCTACAATACTGGTTTTATATTATGCACACTCTTATTTTGGAAGACAGGGACCTGTGCAATCTAAGGTAGGCACTGCAGAGCCAAATGGCTCTTTTAAATCCTTCTTCATGAGTGAAAAGGAAGAAAGATAAAAGGGAAAAGAAACATATCAAAAATGCTGAGTGTTGTGTTGTATGTTACAATTAGGGATGAATATTACTTTCGTATTGATTTTTCATATTTCACTATATTTCTACAGTAACCATTAATTTTCAAAATTAGCATTAAAGGGCCAGCATTGTGGCAAAGTGGATTAAGCTGCCTGTGTCTCCAGCATCACATATCTGCCCCTATCAGGCAGAGCCAGTTCGTACTTGTCCTCTACCATCCACAGGCGAGAACGGGATAGTTCGTGGTTCCTGGTTTTAGGCTGACTGTTGCAGGCATCTGGGAGTGAACCAGCAGATGGGAGATCTCTCTCTCTCTCTCCTCCCCCCATCATTCTGCCTTTCAAATAAATAATTTTTTAAAAATTAGCTTTAAAAAAGAACAAGTAGAGAAAGGATTACCAAATTATGGATGCCAGGCACATCCAGGATTTATTTTCAGACTTCAGAGATTAATGTTTATTTTAAAAATACAGCAAAATATTTGAAGTAAAGTATGTATTGTTAAAACATTTACTAGCAGCATTTTATAATACAGATCATTTTCTTCTTTATAATTTTTGATTAACATGCAATATATGTACACCTTTATGGGGCATGGTGCATATTTCAACATTTGCATGTAGTATAAATTGATCAAATTAGGCAATCAGCATCCCACCCTTCCTCCATGTTTGGTGCCTACCAGCTCCTATCTCCTTTAGTTCATTATTGTGATTAATAGTGATCCCACTATGCTGATAAAGACAATAAGGCATACATACACAGTGGAATATTACTCAGACATAAAAAGAATGAAATCTTGACATTTGCTATAAAATACATGGAACAGCATATCATTATTCTAAGTGAAATTAGCCAGACATTGAAAGACAAATACTGGTCCTCGACTGTGCTTTTGTGCCCATTAGGCAACTCCCCTCTATTCCACTCCTCCCTACCCTTCCCAGTCTGTAATAATTACTATTCTAATTTCAGATCAACTTAGAGAGAGAGAGAGAGAGAAAGAGCGAGAGAGAGAGAAGAAAATGGCTGCAGCCAGGGCTGGGCCAGGCTGAAGCCAGGAGCCAGGAGCCAGGAGCTCCATCTGGTCTCCCATGTGGGTGCAGGGGCCCAAGCAGTTGGTCCATTTTCTGCTGCTTTCCCTGGTAGGTTAGCAGAAAGCTGGATCAGGGGGCTGGTGCAGTGGTGTAGCAGGTAAAGCTGCTACCTGCATTGTTGTTATCCCATATGGGCACTGGTTCAAGTCCTGGCTGCTCCATTTCAATCCAGCTCTCAGCTATGGCCTGGGAAAGCAGTAGAAGATGGCCCAAGCTGGGCCCCTGCACCCACATGGGTTAACTGGAAGAAGCTCCTGGCTCCTGGCTTCGGATCGGCGTAGCCCATTGTGGCCATTTGGAGAGTGAACCAGTAGATGAAAGACTTCTCTTTTTCTCTCTCTCTGCCTCTCCTTCCCTCTCTATGTAACTCTGACTTTCAAATAAATAAATAAATCTTAAAAAAAGAAAACTGAATTAGAAGTGGAGCAGCTGTGACTAACCAAAACCCATATGGGATGCCAGCAGCATAGCTTAACCTGCAGCACCCTAAGGCTGGCCCATAACTCTGCTTTCACATTAAAAAATCTTTTAGAAAAAGATTTAGTTATTTTATGTGAAAGGCAGAGTTACAGAGAGAGAGAGAGAGAGAGAGAGAGAGAGAGAGAGGTCTTTCATCCGCTGGTTCACTCCCCAGATGGCCGCAACAACTGGAGCTGAGCTGATCTGAGGCGAGGAGCTAAGAACTTTCTCCAGGTCTCCCACACAGGTCCAAGGGCCCAAGGACTTGTGTCATCTTCCACTGCTTTCCCAGCCCATAGCAGAGAGCTGGATCAGAAGAGGAGCAGCGGGACTCAAACCAGTGCCCATATGAGATGTTGGCACTATAGGTGGTGGCTTTACCTACTAGCCACAGTGCTGGCCCCATAAATAAATCTTAAAAAAAAAAAAAACTACAGTGAGATAGAAGTAATAGGTTCCAGGGTCCTTTTTTTATACAGTCCATTCTTTATCTGAAGACAGGCAAGTGGCACCTAACTCAATTCAAATGATTAAACGTTTCTACAAGCATTTTAAATTTAAAAGTCTTTAAGGAATTCTTCCTGGCATAAGTCAAGGATTCTTCTCCCATGTCACTCCACTCCGATAAAAGCAGTATTTCTATGTTAAAAGATAAACACTGTCTCCTTTTATAGTTCCTTCTCTTTAACTTACTCTAATGGACTTTGTGTGACATTGGTGGTTTCTTTCTGTCTCTGTTAAATGCATTGTTCCAACTACTTGGGTTCTGAATGGACCTTGGAGTTCTTGGACGTTTTTATCGACACTACCAGTCACAGAGGTAAGGGGAAGTATGAAAGTTTTAGCTTATGTCATATTCACAGTAGACATCAAGGCAATAGGACTGATCAACTATGAGAATAAAAAATATATAACCAGTCAGGATCTTTGAAACTATCTCACATTTGACTTCCAAGAAGAAGAGGGAAAGGAAAAAGATCTGCCAGAAAGCACGGCTTGAACTACTAATAGAACTAAGATCTTTCATCTCATAGCCCAGTGCTCTCTTCACCTTATTACTTACATAATTCATCAAATAAACACCCCAATAAACATCTGGTCATCGTTTTGAACAGGACAACTGGTTTTTGGTGTCACTACACCCAGGGGCTGTCACTGACAGCTTATGCCATATTTTAAACTTTTCTTTTTTTTAATGATTTATTTATTTATTTGAAAGTCAGAGTTTTACACACACACACACACACACACAGAGAGAGAGAGAGAGAGAGAGAGAGAGAGAGAGAGAGAGAATCTTCCATCCGCTGTTTCACTCCCCAAATGGCCTCAACGGCCTGAGGTGCGCTGATTCGAAGCCAGGAGCCAGGAGCTTCTTCCAGGTCTCCCACGTGAGTGCAGGAGTCCAAGCACTTGGGCCATCTTGTACTGCTTTCCCAGGCCATAGCAGAGAGCTGGATCTGAAGAGGAGCAGCTGGGACTAGAACCAGTGCCCATATGGGATGCTGGCACTGCAGGCCAGGGTGTTAACCTGCTGTGCCACAGCGCTGGCCCCTAAACTTTTCATTTCCTCTACATCCGTTGTAAATATATCTCTACCTTGGGCCAACCCTTCAAAGTTCTGTGTGCTACTTTCTCAGGTGAGAACAGGTATATTAATAGCCCTATTTCTCTCTATATAATCTGGGGAGTGAAGCAGTGGATGAAAGACCTCTCTCTCTGTCTCTGTTTCTGACTCTGATTCTGCCTTTCTGTAACTCTGCCTTTCAAATAAATCGGAAGTGGAGCAGCTGGGACTTGAACCGGTGCCCATATGGGATGTTGGCACTGCAGGTGGCGGCATTACCCACTACACCACAGCGCCAGCCCCCATGTATTTCATATATACAGATTTAGGAGCAGTGATACTTCCCACATAACTTCCCTCCTTCCCCATGCTCCCACCCTCCTTCATTTCTTATTCTTTCTTTTAATTTTTAAAAGGATTTATTTATTTTTCTAAAACCTGGAAGAAGCTCCTGGCTTGTGGCCATTTTGGGAGTGAACCAGCAGATGGAAGACCTCTCTCTCTCCTTCTCTACCTCTCTCTGTAACTCTTTCAAATAAGTAATTTTTAAAAAAGAATCATTTGTAGGGTTGGACAAGTGGTGAAAAATTCTTTCAATTTCTGATTGTTTTGGAAGGTATTTATTTCATCTTCATGTGGAAATGAGAGAGCTTTTCTGGGTACAGTGTTCTTTCTTTTAGGACTTGGACTGTGTCTCTCCATTCTCTCCTCACCTATAGGGTTTCTGATGAGAAATAAGCTGTTAGTCTAATTAGGGATCCTCTGAAGTTGCATTTGCTGTCTTCCCTTATGCAATATGTCATGGGATG
This sequence comes from Oryctolagus cuniculus, assembly GCF_964237555.1. Taxonomy (NCBI): domain Eukaryota; kingdom Metazoa; phylum Chordata; class Mammalia; order Lagomorpha; family Leporidae; genus Oryctolagus; species Oryctolagus cuniculus. Next base: position 53,621,024 of record NC_091453.1, on the reverse strand, counting down.
ATACAAAAGTTTCTGATTAGATATGGCTCCTCAATATTGGCCTTTTCTTTATAAATTCTTTATAAATTACCTAATCTCTGGCATTCTATTATAGCATTCAAAATGACCTAAGACGCTGGGATCAGTTACTACTTCACTCACTGTGTAATATTATCACTCTGGTCTTGAACCCTGCCTCAGGTTTCTCCCTACAAAATTAGGATAACTTGTGTAAGATCAGTGGTTATCAATTTTCTGTGGAGGTAGGAACAAAGATGGAGGCTGAGTAAGATGCTTCACTGACACCCCCCCCCCCCAACTGAGACACTAGTGTCAGCTGCTAAACACACACCAAATCACCTTCACAAGAGCTATGGTAGCCACGTTGGAGATCACGGTGCCTCTTATTGATATAATCATTAGAAACAAACAAAAAACCTCATATTGAAGAAAACAAGAAGGGAAGAATTGCTTTCCAAGGTGCGTGGTGTAGAGATAGCTCTTTCTTGGGACAAGGAGAGGAAACTGAATTCCAGTGCTAGGCCCACTGCAAAATTCATTCATTCAGAATGAGCCCCACCTTCCCCAGCAACCCCTGTTCTCAGACCTGTACCAGCAGGGGTGGGAGTCCTTTTTTTCTGCCAAGGACCATTTTGATATTTATAACATTAACAGGTCATACAAAATGATCAACATAAAAATTAGCCTGCTATAGATTTGCTGAGTTTTGAGTCCCCCCTACTGATGCCTTGGCAGGGCCAGACTAAATGATTTTGTGGGCCTGATACAGCCCATGGGCTGGACATTATCCACCCCTGGGACTATTTGGACCCTCTACATCCAGGCAGGCTCTACCACCCTTCTCCTAACTGCCAGCAGAAAGCAAAATTCTAGGGACCAGAGTTGTAGTCTTTCAGGTAAATCTGCCACCTTTAATGCCAGTATCTCATATGGGTGCTGGTTCATGTCCTGGCTGTTCCACTTCTGGTCTAGCTCCCTACTTATAGCCTGGGAAAACAGCAGAAGGTGGCTGAAATATTTGGGAGACTCAAGTGAAGCTCCTGGCTTCAGCGTGGCTCAGCCCTGGCTGTTGCGGCCATCTGAGGAGCAAGCCAAGAGTTGGAAAAATCTCTCTCCCCCACCTCTGATTTTCAAATAAATGAGTAAATCTTTTTTAAAAAGCAAGAAAAACTCCAACTGCGTAGAGAGGCCAGAAGAGGGAGCCTCAGAGCTCAGAGCAAGGCCTACCTGCCAACACCCAGCGTGTGATAAAGCTCTCTATTTTCCAGCCAGTGCTCACAGACCAAGACTCTAGATTTGCTTGGCATCAAGTAGAGACCAGTGCTCCAGGATGTTGGACTCATTTTGGCGTGTATCACTACTCACCTCAGGTAGGCCTGGTGGACTCCCTGGAACTTCATGGGGACCAGTGTTTGTGAGTATGATCAGCCTGGGACCAGTCTTGGGTGGCCAGGGAGCTGCTCTTATGTCCCTCCCCCAAACTGAGGCAGGCAGCACAGGACCACATGACTGTGTCCTGGAACTCCATACTTGGTTAGTAAAGCCCAGGTCTAGGCAGATCTCATCCTAGGATTGTCCCTTTGGATAGTCTGTGGACTTGTCCCAGTATCAGGCAGAGACCAAGCCCCTGGTGAGACAGACCTGTCTTGGCATGTATCACCACCCACCAGCAACTAACTGGTCAGTTCTAAGTTTGTTAACAGACAGTTAACAGATTGGTGGCTGCCTAATTTTCTGACCCTGAGCAAGTTGATTTGCTTTAAGTTTCAGTTTTCCTACTTATAGAATGAGAGAGTGGCAGTATGGTGTCTTTAAGGTCTCCCTGCCCCCAGCTCATATATTTTAATTCCCTCATAAAGGTAAATCAGGATTTTTCTGCTTTGTAGTTATCAGAGCTTCAGAATAGGTAAGGTGGCAAGGATTGGGAGAAAGCAATTCAGAACAAGAACACCAAGATGTGGAGCTAACTGAGTCAAGGTATAGTAAAATTAGTAGAAAGGTCATGATTCTGGTATATGACCTTGGATAAATCACTTTTCCTTTTGTGTCTGATTTCCTTATCTCATTTTAAATTTTTTTAAAAAGATTTATTTATTTATTTATTGAAGTCAGAGAGAGAGAGAGAGAGAGAGAGAGAAGTAGAGATATCTTTCATCCACTGATTCAACTCCCCAGATGGCTGCAACAACAAGGGCTAAGCCAGGAGCCTGGAGGTTTATCCAGGCTTCCCACATGGGTGGCAGGGGCCCAAACACTAGGGACATCTTCTGCTGCTTTTCCAGGCCATTAGCAGGGAGCAGAATCAGAAGTGGAGCAGCCAGGATACAAACTAGCGCCCATATGGGATGCTGGTGTCACAGGCAGCGGCTTTACCCACTATGCCACAACACCAGCCCCTGATTTCATAATCTCTAATGTGGATATAATTGTGTCTGCACTATCTAGCAGATTTTCTTATGATTTAAAAAGCTATTAAAGTGTTAAAAAGCCCTATAGATCTAAAACTGTGATTATGTAAGTGAAGTCCTAGTTAGGACAGGATTACAAAACATTTCCTTGGTATATTAGGTGCCCATTATTTACAAATTACATACATCATTGGCAGAATAACTTCTGTGGACTCAAGGACTTATGCCACAAACCACATCTGGGAGTCCTGCTCATTTCCAGGAAATCTGTACATTTGATTGGCCTACATTTAACATAGTTGCTGATTAACTTGCCTTGATTAATGCCTTCTCTGTTCTTATATACTGTACTGGGATTTCCTTCTAGGAAACAGAAGAATTTTTTTTACTTTTTATTTTTTCTTAAAGATTTATTTATTTTTATTTGAAAGTCAGAGTTACACAGAAAGAGGATGGGTGATGAGGAAGAAGTCTTCCATCTGCTTGTTCACTCCCCAGTTGGCTGCAATGACCGGAGTTGTGCCGATCCGAAGCCAAGAGTCAGGAGCTTCTTCTGGGTCTCCCACATGGGCGCAGGGGCCCAAGGACTTGGGGCCATCTTCTACTGCCTTCCCAGGCCATAGCAGAGAGCTGGATTGGGAGTGGAGCAGCTGGGACTTGAACCAACACCCATATGGGATGCCCAAATCTCATATGAGAGTGCCTGGGTTCGAAGGAGACAGAGGAATCAAAAACATGCTCCCTGCTGTCCCTACTCCACTCCCCTGCTGGCAGAACCATGTTTTAGTTATGGGGACAAGACTACATGACTATAGTGTTCTTATTTTATAAATTAAAAATTGGGATTTGTGGTCTAACAAGTACACATGTTCTTTTAAAAAAAACAGATTTATTTATTTTATTTGAAAGACAGACAGAGAGAGAGAGAGAAAGAGAGAGAGATCTTCTATCCGCTGGTTCATTCCCCAGACCAAAGCCAGGAGCTTGGAGCTTCTTCCAGGTCTCATACGTAGGTGCAGGGGCCCAAGAACTTGGGTTATCTTCTGATGTTTTCCCAGGTGCATTAAAAGGGAACTGCATCAGAAGTGGAGCAGCCTGCGCATGAACTGCCACCCATACAGGATGCTGGTGTCTCAGGCAGTGGTTTAACCTGCTATGCCACAACACTGGCCCTGTACACATGTTCTTACGGACACATTTGAATAACATTTAAAGTTTGTACTATAAGAAAAAAATCAGGATGGTTATAATAAGAAATATACACCCTTGAAGAAATAGCATATTTTGTATAGAATTAAATGTCAATTGAATGAGGCATATTATTATAGGGAAGATTTCATTGACATGGTCACATCTGATATGAGGTAGAAAGTGTCCATTGTACAGGCTTATAGAAAGAGGGATGAGAACACTGTAAACATGAACATAGTAGCAGTTAGATTAGCAAATTGTTCCACATTGGAGGGAATCCAATGTTGCGTAGCTGTTGCTGTCACAACTTATAAAATTTCTGGTGTGGTCTAAATAATAAACCCAAGCCCATATAGTGCAAAGTTTTAATCTGGCTTTATGTTACCTGGCACAGCAGATTGATCTTCTTTGTGCCTTACTTACACTTAAGATGAACACATTAAGAGTGGCTATCAGATGGAATGAAGAAAAGCCCTAGCTAATTCAGGGGACATGGAAATGTAAAAGTAATCAGTTTGCAAAGACAACACCAATTCATATATGCATTAAAATGTCAGGCCTTGGCTTGTCAGAGTGCAGCCTACTAGCATATGTTTCATCCTTCAACTTGGTTCCTTTTTGAGTCCCCAGGCAGTTTTCTCAGTGTTTACAAAGGTAAGTTTTCTTCCATGGGATTGACCCCAAAGTGCTCACTGGGTGTCTTAAGATGCCAGGTTCCATCAGGGGAGAGCCAGGAGATTTTTCTATTTCACAGTGTGGTGGAATGAGAAGGCCATGCCAAGATGGGCGCTGGCAACGGAAACTGCTTGGCAACAGGCTGTGATTTGATGGCTTCGGAAACCACATGACAACGGAGCCTAACTGGCAACAGGCTGTGATTGGATGGGTTCAGAAACCACATGGCAACGGAGCCTGCCTGGCAGCAGACTGTGATTGGATGGCTTTGGAAATTGCCCGGCAACAGGCTGTGATTGGTTAGGGCATAGACCGCCCCTTGACCGGATTGGCTGCCTTGGCTATTTAAGCCACTGTACCAACTGAAATAAACGAGTCTGCGAGCTGCTCGCCTCTTGCCTGCTGCTTTCACCCGACTCCCGGGGTCTGTGTTGTGACTCCGCGCCTCTTGCCCCCACCACACTCCTCCTCTCAGAATGAATCCACAGAATGGTGCAGTTATCAATGAGAAATAATAGATGGAATTTTCACATTCAGTGTACAAAAGGAACTCACAAAGATGCATAGGGTTGTCCCACAATGTTAAATGTCCTAAAATTTTAAACTGGAAAAATCATTAAAGATCCTTGAAGTTACTAATTTGAAAGCATGACACTGAAGCCCTCATGATTTCACAGTTAAGAAACAGAAGAGGCAGGGCTAGCATCCCGGCTTTAAAATACATAGTCCAGTTTTCTCTCCATTCTACTATGCTGTCACTCACAAATCATGTAAGAATGTCTAACATTTATTGAGTTTTTGCTTTATGCCAGACAGTTTACATGTATCATTTCACTAAAATATCACAATACCCTAATAATTTGGCACCATTAATATGGTGATGTTAATGATTAATGAGGAAACTGAGGTTTAGAGAGCTTAATTTTCCTAGGTCAAAGAGATGTTAAGTGGCTTAATTCAGGGCACTTCAAGAAGTTCATGGAAAACAAAATTGAAAAGTAAGTTTATTTTGATGCAAAAAGTTGAAATACATGCGTACTTTCCCATAATATTCATTTTCCATTAAATTTTTAAAGACCCCTTAATTAGCACCAAATCCCATTATCTTCATAATTATGCTATACTTCCTTAAAATCTTAGACCTTACTTGGAAGAATGCTCAGCCTCACTAGAAGTAAGTGGAAACTGAATTGATTAGTGAATTCATTTAAATTAATAAGAATAAAGAAGCCTTCTTTGTCAAGAAGCAGGAACACTTATGCATTGCTGATAGTGATATAATTAGGCAGTACACAGATTTATAGAGCACACATATGTATAAATTAAAAGGTATATGTATAAAACCATCAATATTTTTATTAATAGAAAAGTTGAAATTGTCCAAAAACTCACACTGGAGAAATGTTTAAATCTTATAATTATAGACTGCTGAAAGTAGAGTCTTTGAAGTCATTTTGTTCAAATACCATTTTTTTGCCATCCCACCTTATTTTTTACACTAAGCAACTGAACCCACGTAAACTCTGATACCAACTAAAATGAATAGTACACAGTATCAAACATGATAAAAATCATGAAATATAAGAAATTGATAAAATACTGTAGTCACAGCCCCTATGAACATGTAATGGTAAAGGGAAGGAAAAAATGGCCTATGAAACAGTAAGTCTGTAGGGACACTCTTTGATAGCACACTGACACCTGTAAATTATAGAACAGTTGGAATCATTCTGTTTGGAACATTTGCCTAATTCAGAGATTATTTATCCAAGTCACATCCTGAGGCAAATTTTTTTCCTATTAAACAACCAGACTAAATGAGCACAAATTGTTTTGTGTCAACCATTACAGGTCTGAGTAAGAAATGCAGGATAATCTTTGGGAAATACTCTGACTTACTTAGGTCCATATATCCCTTCACTTTTTCTATGCTTTTGGTAGCTCCTGACTCATTCTTCCCTTCATTATGACTTCCAGCATGAGTGTGGGCCTGCTCTGAGTCATCAAAACATTCTCCTTTATCTCACATAAGTCATTCTGGTATAATTTAACCACGCATTGTTTCTTCCCGGTGAGACTTAATTCTGATTTGGTTCCTGGAATATGCCAAAGCTCATTAGTCTTAGAAGCCAAGGCAACACTAACATGATTCAGATCAACTCAGTGGGGTGACCAGTAGTTCCTATTCCCATCTGCCAGCACAGATTTATTTGCTGACTGCTTCTAGGCTTTGAGAAAACTGGTTCAGGTGGAGTTCAAGAAAAGCCAAGATTGAGACAGAGACTAAAGCAAAGTAGAAAGACAAATGAAATTGAAGATGTTATAACACAGTGTTAAAATTGATCACTCATTAAGTTTCTACAGAGTAGCAGACTAACATCAGCAATATGAAAATGAGGGTCAAGGTGCATATGTGTTTCCTTTCAATTATGGTTGTAAAGAATATACAGTTGATGTACTTTATACTTTGTGTGTCTGTATGGGTGCAAACAGTTGAAATCTCTACTTAGTATAGAGTTGGTCTTCTGTATATAAAGTCAACTAAGTATAGAGTTGGTCTTCTGTATATAAAGTCAACTAAAAAATCTTAATGAAGAATGGAATTGGTGAGGGAGTAGGAGGTGGGAAGGGAGTAAGGGTAGGAGGGCGGGAATGGGGGGAAGAACCACTGTATTCCTAAAAGCTGTACATATGAAATTTGTATTCATTAAATAAAAACCTCTGAAAATGTAAAAAAAAAAACTCATGAAAACGCTCTAAACCAATTTAAAAAAAGAGTATTGAGTTGAAAGGTTCGTTTGAGTTTTTCTCTTCTCTAGCCACAATAAGTAATCAACTGGAGGAAAAGGGCCCATGAACATCTCTCAACAATCAAAAGCACCAAGAATTTGTTTGTAAATCATCACTAATGCCTCTTGTTGCTTGGCCTCCATTGTGTACATCTTATCTTGGTTCATTAAAACTTCACTAATATGGGATATTTATCTTTTGAAGGCATTTAGAAGTCTCCTCTGGATGGCCCAGGTCCTTGGGCCCTGCACCCGCATGGGAGACCAGGAGAAGCACCTGGCTCCTGGCTTCAGATCAGCGCGGTGTGCCGGCCGCAGCGGCCATTGTGGGGTGAACCAACGGCAAAAGGAAGACCTTTCTCTCTTTCTCTCTCTCTCACTGTCCACTCTGCCTGTTAAAAAAAAAAAAAAAACACAACAACAAAAAAGAAGTCTCCTCTGATCTCTCTCTGCCTTCACATCTATGCCACTCTAAACACCTGCATTACTGCCCATGTTTTATCTGTAAAAACTCTCATCAGACTGTAAATAGTCCAGGATGCTTTCTTAGACAAGAAAAATGAGAACTGGATGCTCTGTTACTTCAGTTCTGCTTGTTGATTAAACTCACTCCTGTCCTCCACATCCTGCTGAATAACTAATTTATAGCCCAAACTATTTAAAATGTTTTCTTTTTTTAAAAAAAGAAATCACACACCAAAAGTAAAATGTAAAACTGATCTCAGGAAACAATGTATTTGTCATCTTCTCTAATATACTGTATTGTGTGTATGTGAAATATATAAATATGTATATTTATAGGCAGAATATGCTGTCAGAATACCATGGTGGTAAAGAAATAGTATAGGAAGAATGCTAATGCTATTATTTATTTTTAAATGTATAATAATTTTTTCATAAATACAACTTTAGGAATATAGTGATTCTTCCCACCATATATGCCCTCCCACCCACACTCCCAATCCTTTTTCTCCTCCTTCTCCTATTCCTATTTTTTTTGCTAAGATCTACTTTCTTTTTTGTAAATATTTTCTGTGAATTTTTATTTATTTATTTATTTTTTTTAAAAGACTTATCCTTTCATTTGAAAGTCATAGTTACACAGAGAAAGAAGGAGAGGCAGAGAGAGAAAGAGGTCTTCCATCCGCTGGCTCACTCCCCAGTTAGCCTCAATGGCCGTAGCTGCGCCAATCCGAAGCCAGGAGCCAGGAGTTTCTCTAGGTCTTTTTTAAAAAAAAACCTTTTATTTAATAAATATAAATTTCAAAAGTACAACTTTTTGGATTATAGCGGTTTTTCCCCCCATAACCACCCTCCCACCCGCAAACCATCCCATCTCCTACTCCCTCTCCCATTCCATTCTGCATTAAGATTAATTTTTAATTATATTTATATACAGAAAATCAACTTAGTGTATACTAAGTAAAGATTTCAACAGATTGCACCCACACAGACACACAAAGTATAAAGTACTGTTTGAATACTAGTTTTACCATTAATTCACATAGTACAACACATTAAGGACAGAGATCCTACTTGAGGAGCAAGTGCACAGTGACTCCTGTTGGTCTTTCACACGGATGCAGGGGCCCAAGGACTTGGGCTGTCCTCCAATGCCTTCCCAGGCCACAGCAGAGAGCTGGATCAGAAGTGGAGCGGCCGAGATTCAAACCAGCGCCCATATGGGATGCCGACACCGCAGGTAGCGACTTTACCCGTCATGCCACAGCGCCGGCCCCACTAAGATTACTTTTAATTAACTTTATACACATAGTATTAACACTATACTAAGTAAAGAGTTCCACAAATTGTATTTAAAAAATGTTCCTCAACCATCAAGACAAGGACTGTTCAAAGTCATTGCATCTCAAAGTGCCAATTTCACTTCTATAGATTACCTTTTAGGTGCTCTATTAGTTACCACAGGTCAGGGAGAACATATAGTATTTGTCCTTTGGGGACTAGCTTATTTCATTAAGTATAATGTTTTCCAGTTGTATCCATTTTGTTGCAAACAACAAAGCAATTTTTTGAATTCTGTTTCTGGCATTTCTTCAAACTCTTTATCTTCACATTCTAATATTGAAGTGTTGTGTTCTGTTGGGGATGTCATGCTGTCTTCCTTATTCTTGTTTCTTGAATTGTTGCATTTATTGTTAGACATTTGTGGAGATATTTGTTGATTTTTTTCCCCTATGATGCCTTTTACCTTTGGACTACACCTCTGGGGCTTAATGGAGTGTCTGCTCTTTCAGGGAATACCCAGAGGCCTGTGCTGGGTGTGGTCAGGGAGCTCTGTTCAGTGCTCCAGGGTGAGAAGAGTGTTCAAAGTGACACGGGTCCTGCAGCATGACCTTCACTAGGGAATCAGGAAGACCTGAGCATGTGGAGCTGCCCACAGTGACTGCCCAAAGTCCCGGCCACACTGTGCACCCTCACACAGAGCCACAGTGTTTTCACAGTCCCCGCCCACAAGGCTCCCACAGTCATGAGCACCCAGCCCCCTGTGAATTCTCCCAGCCAGATTCAGATGTCTTCTCTAGGCTGGTTGCTGGGTGTACGGACATGAGCTGGTGCAGCTATTAACATGTCCAAAATGGCACCTGCTCTCTCTTGGCTAGTTACAGGACTCCAGTGTCAGGTGGTTGGGGAGAGAGAAACGTTCCCCCTTGTTTTCCCTCTAGGTTGGCAAATACACTGTCCCCCACAAGGCTCCAAGCTGGGCCCATGCCAGGCTCTTCCCAAGGTTTGTCACCAGTATCTTGGGCTGCTGCAATCTGGACTCACTGCACATGGAGTTTCCTCTGCCATTTTCTCTAACCCTTCCCTGAAATTGCATTCTATCCACTATTTTTAAGCTATCCTCCCCTAGACTAGAGCAGTAAGCTCCCTCCCTATGCCGCCATCTTGAAAAACTTCTTAAGCCTTAATGTTGTATTTAGCACATATTAATTGCTCACTAAACAGTGGTTGTATAAATGAAAGAATGAATCAATGAAGCCGGCGCCGCGGCTCACTAGGCTAATCCTCCGCCTTGCGGCGCTGGCACACCGGGTTCGAGTCCCGGTCGGGGTGCCAGATTCTGTGCCGGTTGCCCCTCTTCCAGGCCAGCTCTCTGCTGTGGCCAGGGAGTGAAGTGGAGGATGGCCCAGGTGCTTGGGCCCTGCACCCCATGGGAGACCAGGAGAAGCACCTGGCTCCTGCCATTGGATCAGCGTGGCGCGCTGGCCGCAGTGCGCCGGCCACGGCGGCCATTGGAGGGTGAACCAACAGCAAAAAGAAGACCTTTCTCTCTGTCTCTCTCTCTCACTGTCCACTCTGCCTGTCAAAAAAAAAAAAAAAAAAAAAAGAATGAATCAATGAACTTTACCACTTTACATGTTAGGCACCAGAAAGTAGGGTCACATACTGTACAGTCATGGCAGGAGATGATGCACACATTGGTTGTGTAAAGAACACCAAAAAATTCTGAAGAGTGCTTCTAATTAGAAAGAACTGAAAGATGATCTGCAGTTTTTATCTTGGCAGAGTTTTCAACGGTCAACACATCTAACATAAGTTTTTGTCAGAACCTCATCCAAGATAGCAGCTCTAAGTAGTGTATATGTTAATTCCTGATCTTAATTCCTCATCTATTCAGAGGAAGACAGAAATACTTACTTAGTTTTGGCATGTCTTATGCCCCATGACTCTGTTAAAGCAATCTCGCAATTTATACGTAAAGTCATAACAACTTCATAACTTTTCACCCAATAATCAATTTGTAGGCATTCACTTGAAGGAAATTATCAGATTCATGTAAATGTCTACATATAAAGATGCTTATGGAGTCATAATTTATAATGTTAAAACACTAAAAAGAGTTTAAGTGTCAAATGACAAGGAAATTCAAAATTAGGTATATTCTGGGGCCAGCATTATTTCCTTCCCAATTTGTGTCCATTTGATATCTTTTTTTTTTTTGCCTTATGGCTCTGGCTAAAACTTCCAAGACAATATTGAATAGTAACAGTGAGAGTGGGCATCCTTGTCTGGTTCCAGATCTTAATGTGAAAGCTTCTAACTTTTCCCACTAAATAAGATGCTGGCTGTGGGTTTGTCACAGAATGCCTTGATTGTCTTGAGGAATATTCCTTCTATACCCAATTTGTTTAGGCCTTCATCATGAAGGGATATTGTATTTTATCAAATGCTTTCTCTGCATTCATTGAGATAATTATATGGTTTTTGTTCTTCAGTTTTTAATGAGATGTATGACATTGATTGATTTGTGAATGTCGAAGCATCCCTGAATACCAGAGATAAATCTCACTTGGTGTAGGTGGATGATCTTTCTGATGTGTTGTTAGATTTGATTGGGCAGTCATTTGTTGAGGATTTTTGTGTCTATGTTAATCATAGAAATTGATCTGTAGTTCACTTTCTCTGTTGCATGTTTTTCAGGTTTAGGAATTAAGGTGATGTTGGCTTCACAGGAGGAGTTTGGGAGGATTCTCCCCCTTTCAGTTGTTTTGGCTAGCTTGATAAGGATTGCAATTGGTTCTTTAAATGTCTGCTCTTTCACTGTGCTGGGTGTGGCCAGGAAACTCTGGTCAGTGTTCCAGTGTTGGGAGAGTATTGAGGGTGACATCCAAGTTGGGAATGGTATATCTATTTTTTTTTATCAGAAGGGAGGGTTTTATCAGCTCTGTTGGAATAGTCACACCCTCACACCCTCTGTTCCAAGGTAATCAATGCTCAGATGTTAGCCCACATCGGGTTTAATACTCATCCCTGCTGCTGTAAGAACCACACAAAAGATCTGTGCAGTCCTCAGTATGAGCACAGATCCCCTTGCAATGACCCAATCAGGGAGCTCTGATTGCGTGGAGCCCTCACATTGATTGCCCAGAGATCCAGATATACTCTGCACCCTCTTGTGCAGTCACAGTGTTCCCATCATCTCAGCTCAAAAGGCTACCATATTCATGGGGCACCAAAGATCTGCTCCACCCTGCTAGTCTGTCCGGTCCACAGAGAGGCAGAGATGCCAGCTGTCTGTGAGTGTTCTGCCTAGGCATTTTTTTTTTTCAAGTGAAAATGCCTCTTTATTAACAGCGGCTGCAGGTGGGGCCACAAAGTGCAGAGCGACCCCCCCTGGGGAGGGGCCGTGACAGTGAGCACAGAGCCGACCACGGAGCCCGGGCGGGGACACAGGACGGGGGTCCTGCGGGAGATAAATAATTGGGGAGTCCTGGGCAGATGAGGGGACCGAGGGCGAGCGCCGGGGACGGGCGACCTGGCCGCGAAGGCCTCCTGACCGATTCCTGAACGGAACCCGCTTCCCCAGCAGCTCGGCTCTACCTGTGTGCAGCTTGCTCGGGTCAGCTCACGTGCCGGCCACACGCGCGTCCAGGAGACGCCCAGCGCGGGGCTGGACACAGGGTGCAGGCAGCTGGACTCGGGCAGGGAGGAGGGTACACTGTTTGTCTCAAGAACGTGCATTGTTCTAGACCCGGGACCTGCATGTGTGACTTCGCTACTGTCCACCCTGGGGCGTCCGGGGGAGCCGGGGTGAGGGGTGGCCCTCGGTTCCCCACGCCTAGAGGGCCGCCCCGGCCGCGGGCAGGCGTGGGGCGCAGCACCTATGAGCCAAGAGCACCGAGGGAGGGTGGGCCGGCGTGAACCGGGTCCAAGCACCATCTTCAGACTTCACTATTGCTGAGGGAGGGGCCTGTGTGGGCGGCCCGAGGCTGTGCAGGGTCCCGGCCAGCCCGCCCACCACCACTCCCCCACAGAAACAGGCCCCGCCCCAGTGGTCCCTGCGCGGAGCGCGACAGGCCGGACAGTGGCCCTGGGCCGATGCCACAGTTGTGCACTTGAATAAATAAAGAATTTCCCCTTGCTCTGCTGTACATCTGTACACTTTCTCTTTAAATTCACTGTGCATTATACAATCTAAAAATAGATGCCGTCGCTTCCATGAACGTAGAAATCTCATGGCGCCGCGGCTCAATAGGCTAATCCTCTACCTTGCGGCGACGGCACACCGGGTTCTAGTCCCGGCGGGGCACCGGATTCTGTCCCGGTTGCCCCTCTTCCAGGCCAGCTTTCTGCTGTGGCCCGGAGGTGCAGTGGAGGATGGCCCAAGTGCTTGGGCACTGCACCCCATGGGAGACCAGGAGAAGCACCTGGCTCCTGCCGTCGGATCAGCGCGGTGCGCCAGCCGTGGCAGCTATTGGAGGGTGAACCAACGGCAAAAAGGAAGACCTTTCTCTCTGTCTCTCTTTCTCACTGTCCACTCTGCCTGTCAAAAATAATAAAAATTTAAAAAAAATTAAAAAAAAAAAAATCTCATCCCAGCTATAAAATACTGCCACCGGCCACCAGGGGGCGCGGCCAGAGGACCCAGGACAGTAATGCACTTGTCGCACAGGCAGGCGCCCTGCAGGCCACAGGCCAAGCCCCGGGGGAGGGGAGCCCCTGAGAGGGGGGACTTTGGTACGGGGGTGGGGGCGCTGCGGCGGCGGTCAGCACGGAGAGGTGGGGCGGCCGGCGGGCGCGTCGGCACACGTCCTGTTCCCCACAGGACTCGGTGCCTAGGCGTTTTGAGTCCTAGAGCTTGTGATGTGTTGGGATCCTGGGGGTACTTCACAGTTCCAAGTGTATGCCTAGCCCCTTATCAATCCTCTCAGCCTGACTCAGGCACCTCCTCTCTTCTGGTAGCTGGGTGCACAGACCCAAGCTGTTACATATGTCTAAAATGGCACCTGTCCTCTCAACTGGTTGCTGGGTGCCAGGATAGGGAGAGAGAAATGTGCCCCTTTTATTCCTCTAGATTAGCAGGTACTCTGTCCCCTATAGGGCTCCAGGCTGGACTCATGCCAGGTTCTCCCCTCAGCTATACTGCCAGTGGCACAGGCTGCTGCAGTATAGTCTCATGTTATCTTCCAAAGCACTCACATTCTTGGCTGCTGGGGTCTTGTGTTGTGTCCGTGTTTGTGCTGTGCATTCGCACCCTCCACACAGATCCACAGTGTCCCTTTTCTTTCTGTGGAATTTCCACTGCAGTTTTCTCCCTAATTGTTCCCTGGGATTTCACTCTTTCTACTTTTTAAAAAAAAAACTATCTTGCCCTAGCCTAGAGCAGTAAAATCCCTCATATTCTGCCATCTTGAAGTCACTGTGTGACTTCTAAGTTTATAAGTTAAGCTATCATCAGTCTCTCTCTTTCTCTCTCCACTCTCCTTTAGAACTCAGTCACCATGCTATGAGAAAGCTGAAACTATTCCATGCAGAGAGACCTAGGCAAGAATGCCCCAGTAAATGGTTTACATTAATTCGAGAATTTTAAAATTATTATAAAAATACTTGCTTCCATTAGAAATTATAATGCTATGGGGGCCGGCACTGTGGCATAACAGGTTAAGCTTGCAGTGCCAGTATCCCATATGGGCACCAGTTCAAGTCCTGGCTGTTCCACTTACAATCCACCTCCCTGGTAATGCACCTGGGAAAGCAGTGGAAGATGGCCCAAGTCTTGGGCCTCTGCACCCACGTGGGAGACCCAGATGATGTCCTCCCTCCTGGCTTCAACCTGGCCCCAATCTAGGTGTTGTGGGCATTTGGGGAGTGAACCAGCAGATGAAGAATTCTTTCTGCCTCTGCCTCTTCCTCTTTGTAACTCTTTCAAATAGATAAACCTTTTAAAAATATAATGTAAATAAATATGACAAAAGTAAAAGTTTTCACCATCTGCTATAATTTTAGTAAATTGTTATTTTTGTGTGTATAGTGCATATTTCAGAAGAAAATTACTATTTTCTATTTTTCATTGTGTTTGAAAGGCAGAAAGAAAGCTTTCAGTGGTTCACTCCCCAAATGCCCACAACACCTAGATCTGGGCCAGGTTGAAGCCAGGAGCCTGAAACTTCATTTGGATCTCCCACATAGGTGGCAGGGACTCAAGTACTTGAG
The DNA here is from genome assembly GCF_964237555.1 of Oryctolagus cuniculus. NCBI lineage: Eukaryota > Metazoa > Chordata > Mammalia > Lagomorpha > Leporidae > Oryctolagus > Oryctolagus cuniculus. The sequence goes on along the minus strand of NC_091453.1, from coordinate 53,606,005 downwards.
ACATCATCTACTGCCTCCCAGGATGTGCATTAACAGAATATTGGATCTGAAGCAGAGTAGCCAATACTCCAATCAGGTACTCCAGTATGGAATACAGGTGTCCCAAGCCACTGCACCAAATATCTGCCCAAAGAAAAATTATGAATTACACTGTATATTGTATGCCACATATTTTCATATATTCCTATATACATTCTTTGAAATTAAATAATGGTTATGTAATGGTACAATTTATGAATATACCATAATTTTTAAAAAAGATTTCTTTATTCATTTGAAAGGCAAAATTATAGACAGAGGGAGAGTCAGAGAGATAAAGAGATATCTTCCATCCTCTGGCTTACTCCCCAAATGTATGCAAGGGGATCCAAAAGACTACATACACTAAGAGATTATTGGAAATCATGAAAGAGTTTGATAAAGTGGCAGGATATAAAATTAACCCTGAAAGAGTGATCTGTACCCCCATGTTTATTGCAGCTCAATTCACAATAGCTAAGATATGGAATCAACCCAGATGTCCATCAACTGAAGACTGGATAGAGAAATTATGATATACATACACTTTAGAGTACTACACAGTGGTAAAAAAAAAATGAAATCCTGTCATTTGAAATAAAATGGATGCAACTGGAAACCATTATACTTTGTGAAATAAGCCAGTCCCCAAAGGGCACATACCATATGTTCTCCTTGATCTGTGCTAACCAATAGAGTACCAAAAAGGTAGTCTATAGAAATGAAATTGACACTTTGAGATGTGATGATTTTGAAAAGCTCTTGTCTTAACTGTTGAGGAACATTGTTTTGTTTTTCTTCATACTATTTGTTGAACTCTTTAATTAGTGTAGGGTTAATCTTATGAGTATAAAGTTAACTGAAAATAGTTCCTTGTAAAAAATAAAAATGGAAATGGGAGTGGGAGTGCGGCCAGGAGGGAGAATGGAGTTGGAAGAATCACTGTGTTCCTAAACTTGTATATATGAAATGCATGAAGTTTGTATGCCTTAAATAAAAGGTTTGTAGGTTAAAAAATTCTCTCAGTCACACTTTTCATGCATCTGACCTTAATATAGGTCATATTAAACTAAAAATTGATTTAGTTCTGGTTGCAGTGTGTAAACACACTGAGTTTAGCTTATTGTTGAACTGCTTTTCCAAATATTCTTTTAGGCCAATATCAATTTAATTTGATTTATTATAGAATGAGAAAGGAAAAACAATCATTACTGCTATCTCAACTATAAAACTGAGGGTAGGTTTCATAGATTCCGAACAAGACTTATCATTTTAATATCCCTTTGGGTAATATCACCCTTGGGAGATAAATGCTGCTTTTAGGTAGCCAACCAATACTTTGTTGAAGAGATGTGAGGTAAAGGTCCAATGTTGTGGCTGAGCAGGTTAAGCTGCCGCCTGCAACCCTGTCATCCTATGAGTGCAGGTTCAAGTCCCAGATGCTCCATTTCTCATCCAGCTCCCTGTTAACGCACTTGGGAAAGCAGTCAAATACAGCCCAAGCACCTGGCCCCTGCCACCCACGTGGGACACCCAGATGGAGTTATAGGCTCCTGGATTCAATTTGGCCTAGACCTGGCTATTGTGGCCCTTTGGGGAGAGAACCAGCATATGAGATTTCTCTCTCTCCCTTCCTCTCTCTAACTCTGTCTTTTAAATAAATAAATAAATAAATATTAAAAAAGAAAAGATGTGAAATAAGATCAGTTCTAAAATAATGCGTTGGCCTTTCCTGTCTGTGGCTGTGTTTCAGTAGGAGGAATCTGTGAAGCCACCATTCTATATGGAAATTTGACCAGTTTCATAAACTCCATTGATTCATCATTTCAAAGGCCCAATGATTCCAAATATACCAATATTTTAAGAATCACTTCCAGGAAATTCAATGTCAGAAGTAGATGAATCTTTACAGATTGTTTCAGGAATCTTAGAACAAGTGTCCATAATTATCAGGCTAAATCAATGAATGAAGTAGCTGGTCATATGTAAAACACTTACCTGTACAAGCATGTACAAGTATGCACATGTTCATGTGCTTGCACACAGAGTTTTTCTGCCATAAAAATCATGATAGCTACTTATATTAAAGAATACAAGAATATATGTAGCTATCATGGTATGTATTTATGTATGAGTATTTGTTCCTTAATTTTGAAAGACACAGGTATTTAAGAAATATTTTGCATTTAACTACACCATAGGAAAAACAATCTAAATATTAGGGAGACAAGAAAGAACAGTGGTGACGATGATAAAATAGAAAATAAATGCCCCATTTAAAAGGAACAGACTATTACTCAGCTCTGATTGTTGACATGTGGGAGTTCTCAAAAGAAGCCAGGAATCTGGATTTCTATACAGTCTCTCTCTCTTTTTTTTGACAGGCAGAGTTAGACAGTGTGAGAGAGAGAGACAGAGAGAAAGGTCTTCCTTCCAGTGGTTCACCCCGCAAATGGCCGCTACGGCTAGTGTGCTGTGGCCGGTGCGCTGCGCGCCGATCCGAAGTCAGGAACCAGGTGCTTCCTCCTGGTCTCCCATGTGGGTGCAGGGCCCAAGCACTTGGGCCATCTTCCACTGTACTCCTGGGCCACAGCAGAGAGCTGGACTGGAAGAGGAGCAACCAGGACAGAATCTGGCGCCCCAACTGGGACTAGAACATGGGGTGCTGGCGCTGCAGGCAGAGGATTAGTCTAGTGAGCCACGGCGCCAGTCCACAGTCTCTTAATTTTAAGTGATGGCAACTACTGCATAATTAGTGGAAAATTCTGTAGGTTAAAAAGTCATGTCTGGAAGATTTCCAAGACGGCTGAATAAGGAAAAGATGTACTGCTTTAGGTCAGGGGAGAATAGCAGAAAAAAAGTCGAGGAAGTGTATTCCCAGGGGAGAGTTGGAGAAAAATCTGCATTGGAAGTTCTGCAGAAGGAAGAGGGACACCATGGATCAACACTGAAGTTGCGGATGCATAGCAACGAGTATGGACACAACACACAATCCCTGTAGCCAAGAGCTGGAGTATATGCCAGTTTTAGAAAGTGAAGTGAGAGCAGACTGCAGCAATCTAAGCCCCTGGTGATATTGCCAGAGGGAGAGCTTTGAAAACCACACTGTCCTTGAGTCCAGCCTGGAGCCCTAACAGAGGGCAGGGTACCTGCCTAACCCAGTGGGAAAAAAAGCACATTTCTTTCTCCCCATCTCTCCACAAGGGCACCCGGCAACCAGCAGGGAAAAGGCAACATTTTCACAACAGTTGCGGTCACAGTGGCTCTTGTGTGTGTATATGTGATCTGGGGATTTTACCAGAAGGGAAAATTCACGTTCTCCACTGACTTTGAGTCTAGCTGGGAGGGATGACAGGGAGTTAGGCACATACGTAGAACTGAGAGGTGCCCCCAGTCTCTCAACATATCATAGGCTCTGGGGCTCAAACTGCCAAGGCAGAGTATCCATCCACAGGCAAATGTTTCTGGGAATGTCTCTGCTCTCTTCGTGGTCAGGACAGGCTAGTGGGGCAGAGCAAATCCTCTGCACTCTGTGACTGTGGGAGCCTTGCATGCTGAAACTGTAGAAACTCTGAATGCATGACAGGGTGCAGGGTGTATCTGGGTCTCTGGGCAATCCTTGTGTCTGGGGCCAGAGGCTCAGAGTTCCCTGATTGTCTAGGGTGGTTCATTGCACTGGAATCCATGTCCACATTGACTGCATAGATCCTTTGAGTAGTTTTTATGGTGGTGCTGGTGAGTGTTGTACCTACTGTGGGCTAACCCTGGGCTTTGATAGCCTTGGAAGATAGGAAGTGAGGGTGTGATTACGTCAACAGAGGTGATCATACCCTCTTCCCTGCTGACAATAGAAGAGATCTACCACATTTGACTTGGGTGTCACCCTGGAAACTCACTCAAATCTGGAGTACTGACTAACAACCTAGCCACATTCAGCAAAGACCTCTGGCTATTCACTTAAAGAGCAGACACTCCACTAAGCCACAGATGCATAGTTCAAAGACAAAATCCATCAGAGGAGAAATCCAACAAGTATTTCTATAAATGCCTAAACATAAATGCAGAAATTAAAGAAACAAGAATATAGAAGGTAACATAACTCCCCAAAAGGAACATAACAACAGTTCAATATTAGAATGTGAAGATGAACAGACTGATGAAATTCCTGAGAAGGAATACAATACAAAAGATTGATAATAGGATTTCTCAGAAGAAATGAGAAGCAAATTCATGAGTTAAAAAAAATCCATAAATGACATGGCTAAAAATATTTCCCATGAAATTCAGATTATAGAGAAATCAAACTGAAATACTAGAAGTGAATAGTTCAAGATGTCAAATAAAAATACAGTGGAATGCCTTGAGAACACACTTGGTAATGCAGAAGAAATAATATCTGAACTAGAAGACAAATCTTTCAAAATAGAACAAAAAAGGAATTAGAAAAATTAAAAATAATATTTGAGATTTATGGGATACTATCAATCAAAAAACATATGAGTTTTAAGAGTTCTTGAAGGTGTGGAAAGAGAATGGATTATAAAGCCTATACAGTGAAGTAATTACAGAAAACTTTAATTTGGAGAAAGAAAGTAATGTCTAAGTACACAAAGCACATAGAATTCCTAATAGACATTACCAGACAAGATCCTTACCATGATACATTGTAGTCAAACTTTCAACAGTAAAACATAAAGAAAGGATTCTAAAATGTGCTTGAGAGAAATGCTGGATTATACCTTCAGAGGCTCTCCAATTAGACTCACAGCTGACTTCTCATCAGAAACTCAACAGGCTACGAGACAATGGAGAGACATAGTCCAAATCTTAAGAGGAAAAAACTGTCAAGCCAGAATACTGTATCCTGCAAAGCTCTCATTTATGAGTGAAGGTGAAAAAAATATCTTCCATAACAAACAAAAATTGAAAGAATTTGTCACCACTCATCCAGCCTTACAAAAGATACTTAAGAATGTGTATGTGCTACACACAGAAACACAGAAAAATAGTTATCACTATGAAAAAGTGTCAAGGTAGAAAATCTCCCAATAAAAGTACAAAAGAAATCCAAAGCAAACAACAGGCATATTTGTGGGAAAATGGCAAGCCAAGTCATTACTTATCAATAATAACCTTGAATATAAATGGCCCAAATTCTCCAATTAAAAGTCCCGGTCAGGGCGCCGGATTCTGTCCTGGTTGCCCCTCTTCCAGGCCAGTTCTCTGCTGTGGCCAGGGAGTGCAGTGGAGGATGGCCCAAGTGCTTGGGCCCTGCACCGCATGGGAGACCAGGAGAAGCACCTGGCTCCTGCCTTCGGATCAGCGTGGTGTGCCGGCCGCAGCGCGCTGGCCGCGGCGGCCATTGGAGGGTGAACCAATGGCAAAAAGGAAGACCTTTCTCTCTCTCTCTCTCACTGTCCACTCTGCTTGTCAAAAAAAAAAAAAAAAAAAAAAAAAAAGATATAGGCTGGCTGAATAGATTAAAAAATAAAACCCATCTATTTGTTGCCTACAAGAAATACAGAAACACATCACCAACAAAGATAC